>NC_056730.1:729860588-729973088 GCF_019279795.1 Protopterus annectens
CTGGATACCACCTTGGGCATGAAGAATGGATTGGTTCTGAGGGACACTCTGTCCGCATGAAAGATGATGAAAGGCTGCACTGCCATAAGGGCCTGTAATTCAGATACCCTTCTAGCAAAAGTTATTGCTAAAAGGAAAGCTGTTTTCCAAGAAAGAAATTTTAAGTCTGCTGTAGCAGCTGGCTTGAAAGGAGGTAGAGTGAGTTTCTCCAAGACAAAGTTAATGTCCCAGGCTGGGGTTGCAGCTCTCCTGGGTGGTCTCAAATTTTTGGCCCCTCTGAGGAACTGCTTGAGCAGTGGATGAGAGAAGAGGGGAGGTTCTGTGTTATAATGAGCTGAAATGGCTGAGGCGTAGATTTTAATGGAGGAAAAAGACAGGCCCTTGTGTAGCATCTCAGTTAAGTATTGTAAAATCTGAGGTAAACTGGGCGCTTCTGTGCTCATCCATTGAGATTGGTTCCAGGAACAGAATATTTTCCATTTTTCAGCATACGATTTTCTAGTACTAGGCCTCCTTGCCTCTAAAATGATATCCATCACAGGTTTGCTGAGGGATGGTAAAGGAGAGATTAAGTAATTAGCCAGGCTGCAAGGTTCAGTGTTAGAAGCTGAGAGTGCAGAATCTGGTTCTCCTGCTGAGACAGCAGGGAAGGAGTCTGAGGCAGGTGCCATGGAGATAACTGTGACACACTGCGCAGGAGGGGGTACCAGTGTTGGCGCGGCCAGTCTGGAGCAATCAAAATCATCCTTGATTTGTCCTGTTTGATTTTTAGTAGTACTTTGGAGAGCAGAGGCAGAGGAGGGAAGGCATAGACTGATAGGTTTTTCCAGCTGAAGGACAGAGCATCCACTTTCCAGGCTTGTTTGTGGGGAGTCCTTGTGCAAAATTTGTCCAATTGGTAGTTCTGGGGAGAGGCAAACAGGTCTATATCTGGGCTCCCCATTTGCTTGTCAACATGTTGAAAATCCTTGGTTCCAGTTTCCACTCATGTGGGTCCATGAGGTTTCTGCATAGTCCGTCTGCCAGTGCATTTAATTTTCCTGACAGGAATTGAGCTTGTAGGTGCACTTGGTAGCTCAAGGCTGTGTTCCACAATGCCATGGCTAGTCTGCAGAGTGAGTAAGAATGTGTACCCCCCTGCTTGTTTATGTACCACATAACAGTGGCGTTGTCCGTCTCAACCATTAGTTGTCCTGGAAGAATGTGGTCCGGGAAGGCTGTCAGAGCATTCTGTACAGCTAACATTTCTTTTTGATTGATATGCAGGTGCATTTGACATGGGTTCCATTTTCCCTGAATACACTTCCCTGCCAGGTGAGCTCCTCGTGCATAGTCTGATGAGTCTGTTAGGGTTTGGGCGGCAGGGGCTGGTGTGAAAGGTAGTCCCTTGTTTTGGTGGCAGTCCTGTGCCCACCAAAGGAACTCTAGGCATAGGCAAGGTATGATAGGAATCATTGTTTCTAGGTCTTGAGAATGTTGACACCATAGGCTTTTTAGATATCACTGTAGTTTCCTCATATGCAGTCTTGCATATGGAATTAGAAGAATGCAGGAGGCCATGAACCCCAAGGCTTGCAGTATTTGTCTTGCAGATAGCAGGGTTTTTGTGGCCACTTGTTTGAAGTAGGTTGTCAAATGAATTTGTTTCTCTGGCATGAGGTAAGCCATCTGGGAAGTTAAATTCAAGCTTGCTCCCAGGAATATAATTTGTTGACAGGGTACCAGGTGTGAATTATTTTCGTTTATGGTGTATCCCAGACAAGTTAGAACCCTTTGTAGGGTCTATATTAGATTAGCGAATGCTGATTGATCGACGTTATTTAAGTGAATGTTCAAAATATCGAAGCAACAGAAACCCAAATTTTTTCCTAGGGAAAGAATTCGGTTGTCTGTTTCTGGTGCTTATGTATTTTCAGTGCTGTGGTGGAAAGTTACGGGTCAGATTCAGGTAAGTGTGCGATTGTGTGGATGTGAGTGTTAGGGTGGGTTAGGTGAGTTAGGGTTAGGGCGTGGGTTAGGTATTTGTGCGATTGTGTGGACATGAGGGTTAGGGCAGGTTTAGGTGAGTTAGAGTTAGGGAGCGGGTGAGACGAGTGTGCGATAGTGACGGACCTTAGGGTTAGGGTTTGGGTTAAGGTAAGTGGATAGTTAGTGGTGTGTTCATAGTTTAGTGTAAGGTTAGGTGCCAGATTTTAGGTGTATGTGTGTGGATTTCTGTTTGTTTGGTGTGCTTGTGTTGTGTGTATGTGTTTTGGATCAGCAATTTTTTTCCCTAGGAAAAAAAAATCGCTGATCTGACAGTTCGAGATTGTACGCTTTCGCTTACATAAGGTTGATCAATCAGCGTTCGCTTATTTAAGCATTCGCTGATCTAATATAGACCCCCCCTTTGTACAAAGGTCAGATGATTCAAAAGTATGTCCTGGCTTTCTGCCTGAATTAGACAATCGTCCAGGTATGGGTATATTTGAATATTTCTTTGCCTGCAAAATGCAGTAACTGGAGCTAGACACTTTGTGAATACCCTGGGCGCAGTAGATAAGCCAAAGGGCAGTGCAGAGAACTGATAGTACGTATAGCCTGCTTTAAAGTGTAGGTATCTTCTGTAAGATTCCCTGATTGGGATGTGCAGGTATGCTTCTTTTAAATCTATTCTTGCCAACCAGGCATCTTTGCCTAGCATAGGAAGTAATTGGTGAAGAGTCAGCATCTTGAATTTTGGAATCTCCGAAAAGGTGTTTAGAGTAAACAGGTCCAGGATAGGATGCCATGAATTGTCTTTTCCGGGTACCAGGAAAAGTCTTGAGTATAAACCTTGTTCCTTTTCCTCTTCTGGTACCAGTTGAATAGCCCCCATGCTTAAGAGAAAAAGTACTTCTTTTTGGGCCTCTGCCCACTGATTTGGGGGTAGGTCCGGCCACCCGCTTGGTGTTGGCAACATGTGGAAGTGAAATCTGTATCCCTGGGACACTATATTTAAAATCCATTTGTCCTGGGTAATGAGTTCCCAATTCTTTCCATGAAGAGCAATCTTTCTCCCCAAAGGGGCAGTCAGTTGATAAGTGCTTGGAAATTTTAAAAGGAAGTCATTGAGACAGTTTACCATAGAGGGTCTTATTATTCCCAGATTTGGAAGTGGAGGCCCCCCCACTGCTTAGTTCTTTGTGTCCCCTGGGACTGAAACCTAGGGTTTTTGCTGTGTCTGGGTTTGGCTTGAGAAGACCTGGAAGGAGCTGGAAAGGACCAATTCTTAGAGGGCCAGTGCCTACTAAATCTAGGAGGCTGAACTTGTGAAAAATCTTTAACAGTTTGCACAGATTTAGCATTATCTTCCATCTTTTTAAGAACTTCCATAGCCTTGTTGCCAAACAGGCGGTCCTGATTTAAAGGAGCATCCAACAATTTAGCTTTAACATGATCAGGCAAAGATTGCTCCTTAAGCCAAGCATGCCTTCTGAGCACAGACCCAGTAACACCAGCCCTGCAAGAGGCCTCTAATGAATCAAAACCACATTGCAAAGTATATTTTTCAACTTGTTCAGCAAAATGCATTAAATCCTGTAATTCTTTATTTTCCACACAGTCAGGAATCAACATCATTTTCTGTTTAAGCAGTCCAATAACATGTTGCTAATACTTTAACATATGAAACTGGCAGTTTAAAGCCCTAATGGCCAAGGTTGCAGAAGTGTAAACCTTCTTACCCCATCTATCCAGCGCCCTGGAGTCTCTATCAGAAGGGGTAGGATTTTTAGCAGTAGAAGCCTTAATGCCCTTGGGCCCCTGTGAAATAGTCTCTGGATCTGCAATAGGATTTTTAAAAAGGAACTTGTGGGACTCAGGGACCCTGTAGTATCTGTCAGGTTTTCTGGGAGCAGGAGGCAGGGAATCAGGGGCCAAACTAGATTCTGAAAAAGCATTAACAATGTCTAGTACAGGAGGAACAGCTAAAGGCCTATGCTGAGGTAGGAGAAGGAAATACCTAAGCCTCTTTTTTGAATCAGAAGAATCCTGGCTTTCCCAGTGGATATTCTCCCTTAGAGTATGTAAGGTTTCCCCAAAAGAAAAATCCTCAGGAGGGGAAGCAGAGGGAATGGAGTCCTCTGCATCAGAATCTTCATAAGTAGATAAGGGCAAATCCAGATCATCAGAAGAATCAGAAACAGAATCCTGATCAGAAGATTCATAATCAACTTCAGTCCTAGGCCTCTTACAAGGGGTGGGGGGGTTGGCTACCCCTGATTAGAGTTATTAGATCTTCAGCCATTCTTATCATTTGTTTTTTAGGCATAGAGGCCTAAGCATGTGGCGTGGGCGTTGTTTTTTTTTTCTTTTTTTAGGCATGGATCGAGATTTAGGCCTAAATAAAGAAGGAGGCGTTGGTTTAATATTTAAGTCCATAGGCCTGAATACACCCTCAGAAGCCGGTGCCTGCACAGTGGCTCCGGACCCATCCAAAGTAGAGACATCTGCAGGTTCCATAGTTGAAGCATCTTGCAGCATACCAGACTCCGAATGGGTCTCAGTAGAGGCCAGCGAATCAGAAGTAACTGGCATCAGGAGCTGCGAAAGCACCTCACTGATTACCGACGAACTGGCAACTGGCTTAGGAGAAGCATCGTCGGCAGTTTTGGACCTCGGCGGCCTGTCTCTGTCTTTATCTTTGTGTTTTTTTGGAATCCTAGTAGTCGGACGGCTAACCAATGACATTTCTGGATAATTAAACCGAAAACCGAAATATTTAGAGGCGTAAATATACAGACGACGGATAGTGTGCTGATTAAATAAAGCACAAAACTGACAGCAAGGTACGTCGTGGTCAGGGCCTAGGCAAGGAATACAGTACGAATTAAAATCTTTATGAGGTATTTGCTTTCCACAAGTAATGCAATTATTAACTTTTACGGACATCGGTAAGGAGCAAGAAAAAGTTTCCCCAATGGGGTATTTAGCTTTAGTTGAAGACTTCCGTTCTGTAACTTGAAAACGAAAATTTGAGGAGTCGGACGAACTGCTGCTGCTTCGGGCATCGCATGTTAAGAAAGACTGGTGTAATGGTGTCGGCTGCATGTTTTATACCCCTGACGACCTGATGTCATGGAAGAAGGGAAAGCAACCGACGCAGGACTCAAGACTTTGTTAATCAGGCCGACTGAGGGCTACCTGCAAGCAGATAACCCAAATGTAATGACTGCAACAGTGAAACACGAAGAACATCTTTAAAGAAGCTGAGACTGCAGATTCAAAAGGGGCCACAGTAAGCTTCTCTAAAACATAATTCAAATACCAAGGAGGTGGAACTGGTTTCCTGGGAGGTTTAATATGGACATCCTTAAGAAAAAGTTTTACTTCCAATCTGGAAGCCAAAGATGAAGATAATGGCAGACATGCAGAAATAGTTGACAAGTGAACTTTCACTGATGAGTAAGCCAAACCACTGTTAAGTAACTCACACAAGTAAGAATGAACCAGTGGAACATCCACTGAAAGTGGATCCAGATTTTGTGAAAGACACCAAAATGAAAACCTCTTCCATATGGACAAGTAAGATTTTCTAGTATTGGGCTTTCTGGCCTCCTGCAGAACCTAAGCACATCGTCTGATAAAGGTGCCTAAAAGGAATCAAAAGTTGATCACCCACAGGGACATGTAGGGTTGACAAATGTGGATGAAGCAGAGATCCCTTGTCTTTTATCAGCAGTTCCACTCTGTGAGGTAACTTGTGATGACTGCCCTTGGTTAAATGCAGAAGAAGAGGGAACCAATGCTATCTTGCCTGAAAGGGGGTCACTAGCAAGATTTTCGGTTTGTCCTGCTGAATTTTCAGCAGGACTTTTTGAATGAGAGGAAAGGGGGGTAATGCATAAAGAAACATCCCCTTCTATGAAAAAGATAGGGTGCCCACCTTCCAAGCCAGAGGATGTGGGAGATTGTTACAATATAGAGGAAGTTGTCTGTTCAGATGGAAGGCAAAACAGATCCAGAAGAGGAGTACGCCACCAGTGGACCAAGTCCAGAAACACATCCCTGTGAAGCATCCATTTGTGGGAACTGAGTCATGGAACTGCATAATGTGTCTGCCACAATATTCTGACTGGATGGGATATAAACTTCATGAAGAATCACTTTGTACTGAACTGCCAAATCCCATGCCAGAAGAGATAACCTGTAAAGAAGGTAAGACCTGCAACCCCAGGGCTTGTTAACATACCAACATATTAGAGACCTATGGTGTTGTCCATAAACATTTTCAGAGGACTTGGTTGAAAGAGAAGATGAAAGGCCAACAGGTCTAGAATAACATCCCTCATTTCCTTGATGTTGATATGCTCTTTCCTTTGAGAAAGTGACCAAAGGCCCTGTACCTTCTCTGAAGCAAATGTTGTCCCCCAACCTGTGTCTGAGGCATCCGTGAACCACCACTGAGCAGGCTGGGGCAGATGAAGAGGAAGTCCTGGATTCAGAGCAAGTTGTTGAATCTACCAAAGAAGCTTGGTTTTTAGGCATGGGAAACGAGGTGTGACAAACTCCAGAAGGTGAGCATGCTGTGTCCAGATTAATTCTGCGTACCACTGAAATTTCCTCATGTGGAGTTTTGCAAGAGGCAGCATGGGTATTGTGGATGCCATAAAGCCTAAAAGTCTCACAAACTGTCTGGCTGTAATGGAGGAGAGAGGCACAAGGTTTTCAAAGAAGGAAGTGAGGGACTGAATCTTATCTGTTGGAAGAAAAATCATCATAAGGTCTGTTCTGAACCTGCACCCTAGAAAGATGTGGTCTTGTGACAGGAAAGACTATTTGAAATTCATGCTGAATGCCAGACTTTGTAGGAGAAGGATGGCAAACTGCAGATTTTGAGTCAGCTGTTCTGATAGAGCAGCCAGAAAATGAAGATCATCCAGGTATGGATATAGCTGAATACCCTTGACCCTTAGGAAAGCAATCACAGGGGCCAAGCACTTTGTGAATACTCTTGGGGCAGTTGAAAGTCCAAAAGGCAAGGCAGAGAACTGAAAGTGCAAAGAAGCCACAGAGAAATGTAAACATTTCTTGTAAACAGGATGGATGGGGATGTGACGATATGCCTCTCTGATGTCTAGAGAGGCCATGTAAGACTTAGGGGGAATCAGGGGAAACAAAGTCTGTAAAGACAACATTAGGAAAGATGGCACTTTCAGAAAAGTGTTTAGGTGGGAAAGATCCAGAATTGGTCTCCAAGGTCCATCTTTTCTGAGGACAAGAAATATTTTTGAATAGAAGCCTCTGCCTCTCCGGTCCATTGGCACTTGTTGAATTGTGCCTTGAGAAAGTAATTATTTTAGAACTTCTGGAAACAAATGCAATTGGTTTGTGGGGGGCTGTGGAACTCCCATGAAGTGGAGAGATTTTTCCATGTCATGAAATATCCCTGTTGGATAATGGAAAGAAGTCAAGAATCATGGGTGACACTTGCTCAAGCTGGAAAGGAAACAGAAAGATGAAGAGATAGAGGGGTACGACTTGGAACAGGCTGTTAGTCACAGACTACTTGGCCTAGCTAGAAAGGGCTGCTGAGGGGAAGGTGCAGAGCTAGTAGGCTTAGACTGTGGTGGTCTCCTAGCAGTCTTTTTAGGTTTAGAAAAAGCAGGGAGGAAAATGGACATGCTGGTCTTCTAACAAAGGATGATTTCTTAGGAAAACTCCTGTGGAATTTTGGAACAGGAGAAACAAAAAGGTGCTTCAGATCTTGAAGCCCCTTTGCCTTCTCTTGCAAGGCTTTAAATAAGTCTGCAGCTGCAGAACCAAAAACAGCAGATTTATCTAGAGATGTATCCAGAAATGTTGCCTTAATGTTGTCTGGCAATGGTTGAAGTCGTAATCAAGAGTGCCTTCTAAGTACAGAACCAGAGACAGCTGCTCTGGAAGATGCCTCAACAGCATCATAACTGCATTTAATTGAATGCCTAACTACTTGAGAAGAAGCTGCTAAAAGAGACATAATCTGATTTTTTTTCTCAAAGATTTTTTATTTTTCAAATACATTTGAATGACTTACATAGTATGTATACATAATATCTTAAATAACTATGTATACTATTTACATTAGCCTGACACTATAACCAATCTTAATGTCTACAGTTACTTTATAAGTATGTCCAATCCATTATCAGAGTGTTTGATCAATTATTGTATAGTGTCAATCAAGGATAAGTCTTTTCCCCAAGGGTTGTTGATAAATGGCTTTGGATAAATTCTTAGTTCTTTAATTTTAATTTCCAATAATGCTGTGGTCTTCAGTAGGCTTTGTGACGACCGTGCCCTTGCCCAGCAATCAAGGAGACTCAATCCTCACCACTAACACCAGGGAGGTCATTTCCTAGAAGAGGAAAGGATAATTAATACACACAGTAAAGTACAATTTCCCTTAAGTGCACACAGAGATCACAGTCAGTCTGGGGTTGGCTGCTCCCTTGTTCACCAGGTCCCCAACAAGACGCCTCACTGGCACAGCTATAGGATCCAGGTCTCAGCCTAACTGGGCAAGCTAGAACCTCCATTACCCTCTCTGTCCAACCAGCGCTTCGTGTCCCTGCCCAAGTAGCTGACACAACACACACACACACACACTTTGAGATAAGTATTTATACAACTTCACAGACATTCCTGGGAAAGGCTGACACCGATTCTCCAGCTGTGCCCCTTTACCCAGACTATACGGTAGTAATTACTGCCACCACCCAGTTAATAATATCAGCTACTAAAAGGCCCTTAAAAGGGTGCCCAATTACTACTGTGCAATATTAATATCCAATGGTAATGTGACTATACAGTTTAAGGCTTATTGGAAGGGCTTAGACAGTTAACTCTATAAATATATAATGTACTCTAAAGCATACTTCATCTCTACACAAACCAGCCACAGGTAGAAGGTTTTTAAAAATATTTAATAATAAATAATTAAAAACACAAGACAAATCTACTACACCACAGACATACCTAAGAGTTCACAGATCACACAGAAACTTAAAATAATACAGTAGGACAGGTCTGGTTTCAAAGAAAAATACCTATTAATCTTTACTAGCTTTAACTATTCCTACAAGATATCACAGTGCTAAAAACTTACATGTGAGCATAAGCAGAGTGCTGATAAGTTAGATGTCCAGATCAAAATGCCTCCTGGTCTCTTGTGAGAAATAGTATTTAAACATTACTAACAAACATTTCTCTAAGACCCTCCCAAAATTACATCATTATTGAAACTTAGGTTTTCCCAGTATTCATATTGCATCATCTTAACACCTGGTCTGAGTTCTCAGGTGACAAACTGCATTATTTAGCAATCTAACACCTCCTCAGAAACTTACGACACAAGACATTTCACATGTATATGCTAACAGAAACTAAAGCAATAAAAGCACCTTCCACATCTAAATTTTGGTCATAATCTTTAGCCTTAAAACAATGGGCATGAAATCTTCATCCAGCCACCCTCGGCCGAATTCTAACATGAAAGGCTACAACATGCTTCACTGGGCCAGTAGAGTGCAATGATGTCACATATTTTGCAGTTCCACATTTCACAGTGTTTTCCTACATTTAAAAACACAAGCCTGTATTTCACATTTATTTATACAGTTGATAGAATTATATATTAAATTCTATTTGATTAGGCTGGCAGCCTTCGCCCATCTCTCCCCAGTCATCACATCTCTTCCCCCCTGGGGAACTCAAGCAAGTTTTTCAAGTGCCCCTTGAGAAACATCACTTGAGAGTGTCAGGTCTATCTGGGTGTACCTCACCCCATTCCCTGTCTTGACAGCCCATCTGCATTGGCATTGCTACTCCCACTGCGGTGCTGCACTGACATATCATATGCTTGCAACCCCAGACTCCATCTTAGCAACTTGGCATTTTGCTGACTGGCTCTGTTTAACCATGTTAGTGGGTTGTGATCTGGCATCACAGTGAATTTTCTTCCATACAGATAAGGCTGAAGTTTTTGTAGTGCCCACACTATGGTAAGACATTCCTTTTCTACCACTGCATAGCATTCCTCCCTGGGTTGGAGCCAACTACTGAGATAAACCACTGGGTGCTCTTCTCCCTCTGAAGAAATCTGTCCAAGTACAGCCCTCACCCCATAGTTTGAAGCATCCACCTGCACAACAAATTCTTTGCTGTAGTCTGGACTGGCTAACACAGGGGGTCCTGCCAAAGCTTCCTTAAGCTTCTGAAATGCCTGCTCACATGCTGGGGTCCACACTACCTTATCTGGCCTGTTCTTCCTTGTCCGGTCTGTGAGGAAAGCAGCTATGGTACTATAATTGGGAACAAACTCTCTGTAGTACCCTGCTGTCCCCAAGAATGCCCGCACCTGTTTTTTGGTAACAGGTGCAGGCCATGCCTGAATAGCTTCTACTTTGGCAGGTTCTGGCCTTATCTTACCACTCCCCACTCTATGTCCTAGGTAGGAGACCTCTGCCATACCCATCTGACATTTGCTCGGCTTAATGGTCAACCCTGCCCTCTGCAGTCTTCCCAGCACCTCCCTGACATGTTGAAGGTGCTCTTGCCAGGAATGGCTGCAGACAGCAATATCATCCATGTAAGCAAGGGAAAACCCTCCTGCTCCTGCTAAGATATGATCTATCAGCCTCTGGAAAGTAGCTGGGGCATTCTTCATCCCAAAGGACACCTTTGTGAACTCATACAAGCCAAAAGGAGTCACAAAGGCTGACTTCTCTCTAGCACTGGGAGTCAAGGGCACCTGCCATTAACCCTTGGTAAGATCAATGGTTGTAAGATACTTATCCCCACCCAGCTGCTCTAGGGCCTCATCTGTCCTAGGCATGGGGTAAGCATCCGACTCTGTGTGACTAATTTCCTGTAATCCACACAGAACATGTTGCTGCCATCCATCTTTGGCACAAACACCACTGGTGAGGCTCGGGGACTGTTGGACTCTTGAATCACCCCTAGTTCCAACATCTCCTGTACCTCTTCCCTCAGAGTCTGTTTGACTCTCTCAGGCACCCTATAAGGGGCCTGCCTGATTAGGCCTTTGGGGTCCTGTATCCACCTGGTGCTGCACCAGGTGGGTGCTCCCTGGTTTTCCGGTGAACATGCCCCCAAACTCCTGCAACACTGCTCGGCTTTCTCGAACCTGGGTAGGAGATAGCTGCTGGGACATTGCTATCCTTCCACCAAGGTGTCAGCCCAAGCCTCACTGAGGAGATCAGTCCCCAGATCTCTCTCAGACTCCTCCTGCAATCCACTGCAAATGCTCAGCACAAGGGCCTCCCTATCATGGTAAGGTTTCATCATGTTAACATGGTACAATTTGTGCCCCTGCCGTCTGCCTAGCACTTCCACCATATAGTTAACATCACATACCTTTCTTACCATCTTGTAGGGTCCCTCCCAAGCTGCTTGCAACTTGTTGTGTCTGACAGGAATGAGAACCATCACCTGCTGTCCTACAGCATACTCTCTAGCTCGAGCATTCCTGTCAAACCACACCTTTCTCTGTTGTTGGGCTTCTGCCAGGTTCTCCTGGGCCAGGCCCATGAGTTCCCTGAGCCTTGTCCTGAGGTTTAGAACATATGCCACAACAGACTCCTTGTGAGACTCACAATCACCTTCCTACTCATCTCGAATTAAATCTAGAGGTCACCTCACCCTATGCCGATACAGCAACTCAAAGGGTGAAAAACCTGTGGATTCCTGGGGAACCTCTCTGTAAGCAAACAACAGATGGGGCAAATATTTGTCCCAATCCCTCTTAAACTGATCTGCAAATGCTCGTAACATGGACTTGATTGTAGAGTTTAACCTCTCAAAAAGACCATTAGTCTGGGGATGGTAGGGGGTGATCTTCATGTGCTTCACCCCACAGGACTTCCACAGACAAGCCAGCAGGTCTGACATAAAATTGGCACCTCTGTCAGACAGTATTTCCTTTAGGAAACCTATCCTGCTGAAAATCTCTAGCAAAGCATTTGCCACCTTCTCTGCCTCAATGGAGGACAAAACCACTGCCTCAGGGTATCGTGTAGCATAATGTACAATCACTAGGATATACTTTTTCCCTGTGGAATTTGGGGTACTCAGAGGACCCACAATATCCATAGCTACCCTTTGAAATGGCTCCTCAATCACAGGCAGAGGCATTAAAGGAGCTCTCACCTTGTCTCCTGCCTTGCCTACCTTTTGGCACTGCTCACAGGTCCTGCAGTACCCTGTTACATCTCTGAAAATTCCAGGCCAATAGAAATTTTGCATAATACACCTCTTTGTACGTTTTATGCCCATATGACCTGCAAAGGGAATATCATGGGCTATGGCTAGAAGCGCCAGATGGTAGGCTCTAGGCACTACCAACTGCTGTACTCTCTCACCTTCTAGCCCTCCCTTAGGAGTCCACTGTCTGTACAGTAACCCTTTGTTCCAGTATACAGATTCCCCCTTCCCTTGAGAATCAGGTGCCTCCCTAGCTACCTACCTCAGGCCTTGCAATGTAGGGTCTGAGAGCCGAGTCTGTCTCAAGTCTCTCCTTGTAACCCTTCCCAGCTCCCCTTCCACTGAAATTCTGGCATTCTCTGACAGCGGTGCCTCACTGACAGCCTGGATACTACTTCTCATCTCTACCTTTGCAGTTACCCTGTCCAAGGGAACATCAGTACCCACAAGCAGCTGTGGCTCACATTCAGTCTCACTGCTACAGCGTAGCTCACTCCCTGAAATAACCACCTCAGCAGTCCTGGCTGCAATTATGCAGACTGTCTGGGTCTCCCCTAGGCTACCAGACCCACATGCTTATCTCCTAGCCTCACTGCATTTAACTGCGTAAGTACATGGTACTGCCTCATCCAAATCCTTCCCTCTCAGGACATCTGCAGGATGGTAGTTCCATACCCCTGTTGTCTCAAGACAACCCACTGTTGGCATTTTGTCTTTCCCACTTACTGGCTCTCTCACCTTTGGCTCCCCACCTTGCCTCCGTGGACACCTGTATGCCACATAGTCCCACTGGTTGCATTCAAAACATTTAACCCTAGCTCCTGGACATATACCTGAACTAGTGGCTTCCCCTGTTACTGGGGGATTCTGTTGGGGCAGTCTGTGCTGCCCACCATGGGTTCCTTTAGTCCCATGAGCAGTACTAGGGGTAACTTTCCTGTGCAGGGCTACCTTGCTTGCTAGGTATAGGGCTCCCTTCTTCCCCAACTCCTCTGAAGTAGCACACTGTCTATCAGCTAACCAGATCCTCATGTCCTCAGGCCAAGTGCTAAGGGCTTGTTCCCTTACCAAAAGGTCTGCCAGCCCTTCAAAAGTGGTGACCTGACATCCACTCACCCAGTTATGAAAATAAGTGCTCAGTTCAACAACATATTCACATACATTTTCATCTGCCTTGCATCTATGCTCTTGAAACTTTTTCCTATTCATTTCAGGTGTTAGCTTAAAACATTCGAACAAATGTATTTTTACAGCAGTATCATCAAAACAGTCAGTGTCATGCATTTTTGCTAAAGAAGTTCCAGCTTTACCATGGAGTAAGGGGGTCAGGAACCGTACCCAGAGCCTTTGGTCAACTTCATACTGTTTACATACCCACTCAAACATATGAATGAAGCTATCAAACTTATCCCCCTCTTTAAACTGTGGAAGAAATTTACTGACCTTTTGTGCTTCTGGGGTCTGGTTACTCGATGAGTCAGCATTTCCCTCTCATGCTTTCTCTACCGTTCCTGTTCTTCAGCTTCTAGGCTCCTCATTCTCTCGGCTGCTTCCAGTTCCATACGCCTAGCCTCCAACTCAAGTCTCTTTAGCTCCAGCTGGATTTTTAAGTCCACTGCAGAAAGGTTGAGCTGTCCATTCTCCGAGAATATTGTATCTCCACTGTCAGTCTGATTATCCTCCAGGCTGCTGTTTTCTGATGCAGCTGTAACCAAGGCTGCAATCAGGTCTGCCTTAGTCAGGTTTCCATGCACCAGCCCCCTACCCTGGCACATCTCTGCCAGCTGGCTCCTTGTCGGCTTTCCATACTCTTCTGCTGACATGCTGCCTGCTCACCCTAACACTAAGCTAACAAAAGAAATAAACAATTGTGATCTGAACTCTTGGAATAAACTGCGTGGCTATTTTAGAGTACAAAACACTTTTAGAGATCACTGTACATAAGCTACAAGAATTCGCTCTACCCACACCACTACAAGCCAATTAGTATGTGAAGTAGATCCCACCACTGCCAAACACTTGTGATGATCGTGCCCTGGCCCAGCAATCAAAGAGCCGCAATCCTCACCACTAACACCAGGGAGGTCATCTCCTAGAAGAGGAAAGGATAATTAATACACACAGTAAAGTACAATTTCCCTTAAGTGCACACAGAGATCACTGTCAGTCTGGGGCTGGCCGCTCCCTTGCTCACCAGGTCCCCAAGAAGACTCCCCACTGGCACAGCTATAGGGTCCAGGTCTC
Source organism: Protopterus annectens (assembly GCF_019279795.1). Classification (NCBI taxonomy): domain Eukaryota; kingdom Metazoa; phylum Chordata; order Ceratodontiformes; family Protopteridae; genus Protopterus; species Protopterus annectens. The sequence goes on from NC_056730.1 coordinate 729,875,055, forward strand.
AGCCTAACTTGGCAAGCTAGAACCTCCAGTACCCTCTCTGTGCAACCAGCGCTTCGTGTCCCTGCCCAAGTAGCTGACACAACATGCACGCACACACACACAAACACACAAACACACAAACACACACAAACACACACAAACACACACACACACACACACACACACACACACACACACACACACACACACACACACACACACTTTGAGATAAGTATTTATACAACTTCACAGACACTCCTGGGAAAGGCTGACACAGATTCTCCAGCTGTGCCCCTTTACCCAGACTATATGGTAGTAATTACTGCCACTACCCAGTTAATAATATCAGCTACTAAAAGGCCCTTAAAAAGGTGTCCAACTATTACTGTGCAATATTAATATCCAATGGTAATGTGACTACACAGTCTAAGGCTTATTGGAAGGGCTTAGACAGTAAACTCTAAAAATATACAATGTACTCTAAAGCATACTTCATCTCTACACAAACCAGTCACAGGTAGGTTTTAAAAATATTTAATAATAAATAAAACACAAGACAAATCTACTACATCACAGAGATATCTAAGAGTTCACAGATCACACAGAAACTTAAAATAATACAGTAGGACAGGTCTAGTTTCAAAGAAAAATACCTAATTAATCTTTACTAGCTTTAACTATTCCTACAATATATCACAGTGCTAAAAACTTACATGTGAGCATAAGCAGAGTGCTGATAAATTAGATGTCCAGATCAAAATGCCTCCCGGTCTCTTGTGAGAAATAGTATTTAAACATTACTAACAAACATGTCTCTAAGGCCCTCCCAAAATTACATCATTTTTGACACTTAGGTTTTCCCAGTATTCATATTGCATCATCTTAACACCTGGTCTGAGTTCTCAGGCCACAAACTGCATTATTTAGCAATCTAACACCTCCTCAGAAACTTACGATAGCAGAAACTAAAGCAATAAAAGCACCTTCCACATCTAAATTCTGGTCATAAACTTTTGCCTTAAAACAATGGGCATGAAATCTTCATCCAGCCGCCCTCGGGCTGAATTCTAACATGAAAGGATACAACATGCTTCACTGGGCCAGTAGAGTGCAATGTTCACATATTTTGCAGTTCCACATATCGCAGTTTTCCTACATTACAAGCCTGTATTTTACATTTATTTATACAGTTGATAGAATTATATATTAAATTCTATTTGACTAGACTGGCAGCCTTTGCCCATCTCTCCCCAGTTGTCACAGTCTGTAGAAGTCTTCCAAGGTTAGTATTGTGTTTGTATTCCATCTTCTTGTTATACACTTCCTTGAAATTGCAAGTATAGACCGTACTAGATACGTTTGACCTGTTCAAATAAGGACCTTCATTCACATTTAATAATACAAGAGCTTTAGTTAAATAAAATGATTCATTAAATAAAGCTTGTAGAAAGTTACTAATACCATTCAGAAATGGCTTAATTTTAACACAATCAAAGAAAATGTGGTTCCAATCTGCATTGTGTACTTGCTCACATCTCCAACATAATCCTTTTATGGAAGAACTAATTTTACTAATTCTGTGTGGGGTTAAGAATGCTCTGTGCAAGCATTTTCAATTAAAAACTTTCCAGTATTGTGTAAAGGACATATATTTTATCGATAATAAGATATTTGTTTTAATATCTTCAGTTAACTATATTGAGTGACCTTTTGTTATACATTTCCAATATGAGATTTTGGGTGTTTTATAATTTATCAATATTTTGTAAAATTTTGAAATACTGCTTCCCATGTCAAAGTCATTGATTTCATATATATATATATATATATATATATATATATATATATATATATTTCGTAAATTTAGATATTTCTTTAAATGAAGGGCAGCCACGGTGGGGTAAGGGCAGCTGTGGTGGTGCAGCGGTTAGTCTTGCCAACTCACAGCAAGAGTTCTTCGGTTCGATCCTCGGCTGGGGTGCCTTCTGTGTGGAGTCTGCATGTCCTCCCTGTGGTCGCGTGGGTTTCCTCCGGGTGCTCCGGTTTCCTCACACATCCCAAAGACACGCTGTAGGTGGACTGGACACTCCAAATTAGCCCTAGGCGTGCGTGCATGCATGTGTGTGCCTTCTGTGGAAGGCTGGACGCCGGGCTGGCAACTCGACACCGTAAAACTCCACTGCCAATCATGAGCGGAGAGGTGATCCGCTGTGGTGACCCCTAACCAGGAAAAAGCCAAAAGAAGAAGATATTTCTTTAAATGAAGAATTGTTAATTATTCTACTTAAATCTTGTGAATATGACAGAATACTCTGTAAAGTTAGCCAGTCCTGTTGTGGAATTTTGTATGTTGTTTTTATTACTTGCATATCTAGAACCTTTAGTTCTTTGATACATTGGAACCAACAAACAAATCCTTTCTGTTCCCAGGAATTAATAATTTCTCTATATATTTCACGTGGAAAGTTCTTTGTGACTATAAATGATGTTAAAAGATCAAAGCAGATTTTTAAATCTATATTTGCATTAATAATTTTCCTAAATTAGTCAATGCAATAATTATTCATACAAGTTTTAGTGGGCTTAGTTATGTTATATTGCATATTAATAAGTAATATGTGCCATGGGAAATTGTTTTTATCTGTTATTTGAATTTTTATTTGTAAATCAAATTCATTTATTGATATTACAGTTAGTAATTCTTTCCAATTTGCAGAGTAATTTGGACTTATCCAATCTGAGATTGTTTTAGATATTGATGCTTTTATATATGTTTCTATATCAGGAAAGTTTAATCCTCCCTGTTTCCATGGTCTGATATGATGTATCAAAGCTATTCCATTTCTTTTGGGAAACCATAAACATTTTATTAGGCATGAGTTTATTTCTTCAAGTATACTCCTTTCTGGTAACAGTTGTATTGCCAAAGCTATATACAGGATCTTGGGAAGTAAAACCATTTTTATTAACTGTAGTCTATCTTCAAATGTTAATATTATTCTGTTCCACTTTTCCACAGAGATTTTAATTGTACAGATGATATTATTGTAGTTTTTTTAGACCAATTCATTACTATCCTTGCATAACTCAATTCCTAGATATTTTAAGGTAGATTCTTGTTTCCCCATGATGTGATCCCCCTTAGTCTGCAGTTCTTTTTTTTACTTAAAAATAAAAATTTTGATTTTGATTTATTGAAATGGAGTCCTGAAGTCATGTAAAAATTGTCAATTAATATATCTAATTCTTTTAATGTCTCTTTGTATTAGATAATGTTAGTAATATGTCATCAGCAAACAGCATTACTTTAGAATTGTGTTGTTCATAAACATCTATTCCTTTGATTTTTATATTGTTACGAATTGAATCTGCCAATATTTCAATAGACAGAGCAAATAGAATCAGTGACATGGGACATCCTTGTTTAATGTCTTTTGTTATTTGTATAGATTCAGACGTAAAAAGACCTAACTTGACATATGCTAAATTATTTGTATATATATATATATATATATATATATATATATATATATATATATATATATATACATATATATATATATATATATATATATATATATATATATTATATATTATATATGTATATATATATATATATATATATATATATATATATATATGCATATATATATTCTTTAGGAGATGAACAAAGGATGCAAAAAATTCAAATAGCATTAGAATTTTGAATAAATAGTCCTAATTTAGGGAATCAATGGCTTTCTCTATATCTAAGCCAATTATGAGTGTTTATTTTCTTTATTAATATAATTTATAAGAGAAATTATCCTTTTAATACTGTCATGTGTGTCTATGATATATAAAATCAGTTTGATTATTATTTATTGTTTTGGATAGTGGTATTTTCATTCTGTTGGTTAATATTGTCATAAATATATTATAGTCATTATTTAATAATGATAAAAGTCTATATGAGGTACAGAGGTTTGGGGATTTGTTTTCCTTTAGAACTGGTGTGATTAAGGAATATCTCCAAGAGGGTGGCATTAAAGCTTGTGACTGAATTTCTAATACAAGTTTTATGGAAGAGGGATAGTATCTTTGAAGGAAAATGTTTATATATTTTCATAATTATGCCATCTATACCTGGAGCTTTATTATCTTTGCCCTCTTTTATTGTATCTGTAATTTCTTTGTAGGATATGGGTGCTTGCAGATCTAGTTTTAATTTTTCTGTTTTTTTTTTTATATTAGAAATTTTTCATCTAGATTTAATTGATCAATATGCATATTTTCTTTTTGGAAATGTTCCATATAGTGATTTCTATAGGCATCACAAATGTCACCCATATCCAAGACATTTTCCCCTTTTTTCTCGTGGAAGATACTTTTAATGCTATTAGCCTTTGATTGTATTTTGATTCTTATGGATAAATTATGTAGATACTTGGGAGAAGTGGCCAAGGTATTCATTTAGTTTTTCTAAAGCTAAACTAGTTTTATGTGTTAGAATGTCGTTGTATTTATTGTTTAATACTTCTACTTTCCTTTTTATCTCAAATGATTTTGATTGTTTTCAGCTTTTACTGACAAAAGTTTGGATTGTAGATCTAATAATTCAGAATCACATTCTCTGATTTTTTTATACCAAGTTAGGATTTTACCATATTTTGAGTCCCATATCATTATTTTATTTATCTCTGTGGTATAATTAATATCTAAGAAGAAATGTAATTCAGATAATAACCAGGGTTTGAACTCTTTAATTTTAGTTATATATGCTGGAATTCTGGAGTTAAAGATTAATGGTTTGTACCCATTTTGAAGTTTTAGTATCAATGAATTGTGGTCTGAAAAGGGACAGGGAGTGATTGAGAAATTAATGATTTTAGAGTGTAAGTTATGGGCAGCAAATATTTTATCTATTCTAGTTTGGGTACCGAATCTGTGATCTTGATGAGAAAACAGCAAAGATTTATCTTCATTAAATTTCAAAATATCTACAAGTGAAATGATTCTACCCACTTGTTTAAAGCTTTTGATATAGCAGATGAACGCAGCCGTCTTTTATTTGTAGTTTCAGAAATATCAAATATACAGTTAACATCTCCTTCTACCATTAAATTGCCTTTATAATTACTGGAAATAAAATCCAAGTCTTTTTTAACAGTTCCTGTTCCAATGCCTGGGAACCAGTATAGATGGCTTGGGTCCATATTCTGTTATTATATTTAGCCATTACTAATGGCATAAGGCCTTCTTTATCTTCATACTTATAAATAATTTCTGTATTAATCACATTTGTTTTCCATAAAAGTGTTATCCTTTTGTCTTTGTCTTATAAGTGGATTGTGCCAATATCATATATTCCTTAGGATTCCATTTGTAATTGTCATTTGTTTTGAAATGAGTTTCCTGAAGGAAGACTACTTGTGCGTTGTTCAGTTTTAAATATTTCAGTAGATTTGATCTCTTGCTAGGATTGTTTAAGCCACTGGTACTTAAAGATAATAAAGTTAAATCCATCTTAGGTTATTTAGACTATGTATTTTTTTATTTTATTGTGACTATTAAACATTTTCCTCTGATAATTATAAAGTATATGTTTGAGCTTTTAAAGGAAATTATCAGTTTTATACTTTCAGTGTTTACCAATAAAGTAATGTTTTGGTCAGGCATACTAAAAATGTTTTTGTGAAATAATACATTTAAATTAATAAATGTTAACAAAACTAAGATCCGCACTAGCCATGGAATGAAAATAATTCTTAATCTAATGGATAAACCTAAGTCCATCAGATTATCACTCACACCTTGACAATCTAGAACATCTGAGCTCCATAAATTGAATTATCATATGGAGAATATTTGTAATAGGAATAAGCAATATTTATATTATTTTGAACAGATATAGTACTATTGTAGATTGTACAGAATTCTAATACAATATAAATCTCTATCTATTGCATAAGCAATTAATATTTACATGAAAGATAGATGACAAGCAATTCAATCATAGTAAAGTAGGATGTATCATATATAAAACCTCAGTGAAAGATTATACCACACAGTTATTTAACATTCACCCTTATTGATGAAGTATTTCAAAACTTATTACTTACTATAAATAGATGGTAATATTTATACCTAATGTTTATAATACAATGTAATTTACTGGATTGTTTGCCAGCATTTAAGTAATCACTTTGTTTCTAACTTACTTAAAGCATCAAGTTTGTTTTATGTGAACACTGATGAAAGTTAGTGCATTTTAATTATCAGTGCATACCTCTTCCCCCATTTCCTACACATAAGGATTTTCACGTCATTTCTTATTATAAAATGAGTGAAATTATAGGTTGAAAACAACAAATTCACTTATTGTGATTAACGATTACAAGTTCCCTTTCCATATTCATAAATTGCCATTTTATGGCACATACTGAAAGTTTTTAGATGTAAATGGCAACATTCTATTTTGTATAATCAGCAAAGGTTAAACTGAGTGATTATTGTCAATTTAATACTATTTGTTCATAATGTGATTGTTACATTCTGTGACATTCCTAGTTCAGGCTTCTATTGTTTCCCTTAAACAACTTTGTCAATTTGATGTCATGTAAAAAACAGTAACAGCTTAAGTATTATGTATGGTCAAGATGGGTTACAAAACCACAATTCAAGTTAAAGCAAGTATATGACTTGTTATGCACATTTACTTATATGAGAAAATCATCATGCTTCCCCTTGATGTTCAATATAGTGTATGTGATTTATGATAAGTTAAAACAGTAGTGTTAATATACACAAGCCCAAGTTATTAAACTGAGTGTCTACTATCAATTTAATACTATTTGTTCAGAATATGATTACTTCATTCTGTGACATTTCAAGTTCAGGCTTCTATTGTTTCTCTTGAACAACTTTGTCAGTTTTATGTCATGTATAAAACAGTTACCTTGGTAACTCCTTAAGCATCATATATGGTCAAGATGGGTTACAAAAACTACAATTCAAGTTAAAGCAATTACATGACTTGTTATGCACATTTATTTATATAAGAAAATCATCATGCTTCCCCTTGATGTTCAATGTAGTGTATGTCATTTATGACAAGTTAAGACAGTAGTGTTATATTCAAGCCCACGTTATTAAATCCTTAATATCTAAATTCAGCAGACTGCTTCATCTTATATGACTATTGTATATTTTATGTCTAGATTTACTAAACTCACACATTACATAACTGTTGTGTTATTTTTTTTTTTTTTTTGGCTGTTGCTTAGTTATTTGAGAGACCACAAGCTGTAATGCTTATTCTTATTATTAGCTCCTTCCGAGCATGTTTATACAGTCCATAGACTTTAAATTATGAGACCCTTCTAGTTTCTTATTTGCTATAAGCATATTTCCATCCTTACATACACACATATCAGTACTTCAAGCATAGGCAACAATGTCCATCCAGTTTTGCCAGAATACCATTCACTAGTTCATGTGGTATGTTTCCAGGCTGTTTTTAAAATATCCAAACCAATATTTGTCCTGTTCCATGCAGTGGCCACGCTGCCAGTGAACCAGTCAACACATCTTCCATTCCCACAGATATTTCCACAAAGGAAATCTGATGACTCTCTAGCAATTCCAGCCAACCCCAAACACCCCTAGAATCAGCTATCCTCATATGATCAATACAACTGAGCAAGCTCTCCTCCCAGACCACTGCAAAGGGTACTGCACAAGACAAAGCGCTCTAAGTCTTTCACAATAACTCAGACTTCCACTCTTATGTTAGTCCTTAATGTGTTTGGACCAAAATACATTTTAAATATAAAATTGAGCTTTTTTATATCAAGAATCAACTTAATGAGCTAAATGAAGTGTTGGGAGGCCATCAATATGTGTACATGTGGTTTAAAACAGCCCTTTTATTATATATATATTTAAAAAAAAAACAAAGACTTCATTGCCAAGAATCATCTCGGAGGCTCCTCAGAGCCATTAAACATTATCATCACTCTGTTTCTGCTACCATAGCAACCTGGGAGCATCTGTTTCTTTTAGTGTGTCTGTGTACTGCATACCAGAGGCTCGAAATGCACCTGAAAAGTACAGTTTTACCCACCTATAAATGTATGTGTCGAACTGGATAGCATCTCATCATCACAACAAAAACTGTGTTGTGTCCAGAGCAGCCCCGCAGCCTCGGGTCGGCCGGATTCCCGGGTCCGAAGCCGGCTTCGGCTGACTGTCGCATCGACATTCTCTCGTGTTGGTCTGGTAAAAGGCATCAGCCTAGCAGCCCATTTCTTTTCAAAGTTTCTCAGTTGCTGCCAGCTGCTCTTTGTGGGCTAAATGTAATGCCAATTTGAAGAAGCCCCAAAACACAAAAAAAAGATAGAAGGCAAACACAAAAAAAAATAATATATACACATATACCCAAACAAAGCATATAGCCAGGGTAAAGCCCCTAAGAGTACCACCCCAGGAGGGGAACAGAGGGGAAGGAGGAGGAGAGAGGGAATCAGTTACTCTATCCGTCAGATAGTTCTAATGTAAACAATACTGGTAACCGTATGGTGTCAATCATCCTGACTGGGTAAGAATGAATACCATAGCCAACTAGGTAGAACTAGGGAAGAGGAAGAATAGATTATGATAGGGTTATTATCCCTTGCAATAGTAAACCAGTCAGGACCCCTGAGGCAAAGGATAATGAGGTAAAAAAATATGCTGGGAATGTATTGTATGCGCCTCAATAATGTATGGCCCAATGGGTTGCCTTCTTTGGAGAAGGTAGTGGCTGAAGGCTGTGGTAGTGGCTGTTATGTTCTGGCTGTGGAATTGGTTTTCCATGAAGGGAAGACTTTATGTTGATAATAATATATCCATTTTATTTTTGGATCCATTTGGAGAGATCCTTCCTTTCCTGTACAATTTCTTGTTTCCTGTTAAAGCTCTACTTCTGTTTGTTTTTTTCTGTTGTTTTTTGTGCGTAGTGTTCTGCTGGCTGTCTTGCGTAGTCTACTATGTACATAGCATTCTTTGTTTCCATGTTTGTGGAAGGTAGGAAGAAGGTAGGTAGGTGCCTGGTGGGGTTTAAAAGAGGTCTGATATAGGCCCAATGGCATTAGTCCTCCTCACCTAGTCATCTCACTATGACCTTTAGGGAGGGAAGTGTGCCCTTGTACCTGCCCAGTGGGGACAGAAAAGCCATTTGCCCCTCCTTGCTGAGGTGAGGCAGTAGGAAAGCAGTTTTCCGGGCTGAGCTTGCTGCAGCATGTTTGCTGCTTCCACTTCAGCAGGTGCAGGTCTGCTGTTGCACAAAGTTCAAATCCCAAGCTGGCAATGGTGGTTTGATGGAAGTTTTTACATTGATGATCTCTGGTGCCTTTTGAGGGAGGATTTAAGATTCTGAGATCCTCTAAGGGATCATTCTGATGGAAGCATAATACTGGCCAATGGGAGAATAGCTGAGACCTGTATGGCTCAAGCAGCTGTAGAATGTGTCTTCATGGGAAATCTCTGTTAGCATATCTATTGTTATTTTCCCTCTTTCTCTTTCAGCACTCTTGATGGTCTGCTCCATTTCATGGATAGGTTTTTCTGTTGATTGGGTGCGTTCCCCTTTCATTTTAACTTATGGTGTTCCATGATGAAGTCTTTGCATGCTGTGGTGTTTTGTTGATGTTTCTGCTGGAGGAGTTGCAATGCTGCGTCTGCCCAATGCTTAACATCAGGATGTTCAGGGGTTTTGCTGTTGGCATGCATGATATAATTGATGTTGTCTTTGTACACCAGTGTCAGACCTTCAGTTGGGAATGATGGGTTATCAGCCATGGTGGGTTTGAGGTTGGTGCAGACTGTGGTTAGCTTGACGCCTATCCTTGAAGTGTAGGTAATTCTCCTTGGTGGGCTTGCAGAAATTCCTTGCTTCCATTTGCTGTCAGACCTTCCCAGCATGAGGATTTCCTATCAATGTCCAAGAGGGAGGTTGTGCGATCTGGGTGATTGGTTGAATGAGTCTGTGATTGGCTGTTGAATAAGGATTGGATCTTCCCGTGAATGTCGATTGTCATTTCCAGGTCTTTGAGATAAAGCCGGGTCTAGCATCCATTCGGACTGTGGTGTTGTCTGGTCGGAGTCTTTCTGGGAGTGCTATGTTTTCTAACTGGATGTTGTAGCTGAGTGCCAGGTTCCAACTTCCAGAACAGGATGTACCACAGGTCTGGTCCCCTGCTGTCCCTGTCATGGGTATGAATGCTTGCCTCCAGTTGACTGTATTTTTTTCATGCCAGTTTTGTGTCTGAATTTCTTTTTTCAATTTTGCTTTGAGGCCCATGAATTCTTTTTGTTTGGAATTTTTGGACCATATTTTCTTTTCTGTATTGTGTTAGTTTCTGGATATGTCTAGTGGCCTGTGTGCTTTAGATAAATTCATTGCCATGACCACTGGTCTGTCTTATTTGTGCCAAGAAGTGTGTAACCAAGAGTTTATGTTTTGCCATTGCTGGAGTTCTTTTGTTTGTGCATTTAAGATAAGCCAAGATTGAGTTCTCTTTTGTTTTCTGCAGTGTTGGTTTGGTTGTTTTTTTGTGTAGTTCCAATTCTGCATCTGTTTACAGTGATTGTATTTGGTCTGTGGTATTTTTGCTTGAATTTGTCAATTTTGTGTAGTTTGTAAATGATTGTAGTAGGAAGTCTGTCAAATTATGTATGGTGCCCCTGAGCCAGGTCTTGTTTGAGGCGATTTGTTGTCGTGAGGAGAATTTGGATTCCCCAGGGCGTAGAGAATTAGAGCATGCCTGAAAATTACAGTAGAATTTTACGGGTATTGCCGCTGCAATGCTGGGTGTGCGCGGATGATTGCCCCTGATCAATTACCCTGGCGGATATGTGTGTGTTTCTGAAGAAATCTGAGGTATTCCGTGTGCTGACTTGCGGGCCGCTGCTTACCATTCCAGCCAACTCTGTAAAGTTTTACAGTAACGCACAGTCCGCCATGAAGGGAACATGGAGTTAGGCAGACATACGCAGCAACACACGCGCGATTTTCTGCAAGGGTGACACGCTACGCAGCAGTCGAACCCGCGGCGGGGTATGCTTCCTTTTAACCACTGGATCCAACCCCAACCAGCAAAACCACATGTGAGGTTTAACTGTTTCCTCAGCATGGGTAAGTTCTGGATAAGGATGCTGTTGGGAAGTTAACAGTTGAGAATAGGTCTCCATTTTTTTCTTTTTGACAGTAGGAATAGGGTCTGGTGTTTGGAGGTTTGGAATTGGTCGTTAACTTTTTCCTTTCTTTGTCTTATCTTTGTCTTGGGTATTTTCTTTTGTAATCCTTAGAATATGGCTGTTTGCAGGTCCTTTTTCTTCTTTTGTTGCATCTCTTTAGAAAGTGGAACTGGTTTTGTTTTGTGCAATGGTTTGTTGGTCCTCTTAGTATTGGTTATTGGGTTGTCTGTTAAATTGCTTCACTTTTGTTCTGGTATGCTTGTTCTTTATTTACCACTATAATTTTCGGTGGAATGAGAATGTCTGTTGTGATTTAGTGCCTGTTCCTGTGTCTTTGCCCCTGTTATTTGTAGATGGTAGTCTAAGTTGATGTGCCTCTGTCACGGATTTGGCTGTGTCTTTGGGGTGTTGCACTGCTTGTTTTTGTGGGATGCCTTTGCAGGCCTGTTCACCTGTTCTTACCTTGGCCAGTTCCCCTCTGACCTTCATTTTTGAACCTGCCTCTTTTCTTTAACCTATTCCTTTTTGGGATCTTGTGATCCCAGGAATGACCAACCTTGGGGGCAGGTGTCCTTCTTCCATCCTGAACCTCCAGTGCATGATTTAAATAACTTTTTACTAAATTGATCCGGCATCACCTGTTCTTACTTACATGCAATAGTTCTGTCCCTTAAAACAGTCCTACATGATCCACATATATAGTGTGTAAATCCTTGCTTGATCCTCTTGACTGTGGTTCACACATGTATTGTTACCATTTTTAATATCTATTCTCATTGCCAGTTGTTAAATGATTAAATGAATGTGCATAACCTCTCTGTATTGCTGAGAATATTTGTATCATGTGACTGATTATTTACAATCTTTATTTGAATTTTATCTAAATGTTTTTGCCTAGCCTGTCTGTCTAGCTGAGGGATGATGAGGTCTAAACTCATAGCTGAGAGTGCTCAAGCTGGGCACTTCTTTTGGAGGGTAGTAGAGGTTTGGCTGTTTAGCCCAGCCTGTCTTGTACCTGTGGATGGTGTCTGAACCCTGTAAAATCTGTCTGGTTGGGAGGCTGAGGGGGAGGTAAGGTCCAAAGTGTCTCAGCTGGTGTTAAAGTGCATAGTCACAACAGGAGCTGGAGGTAAGGTATGGGTAAGGCCATTGTGGAAGGTGCAGAAAATAGGGAACACTAAGTCTGAGACGGAATGTTCCATAAATGCCAATGGTTGGACAGCAAAATGGTCGGGCTTCTTCTGGACAGGAGGAATTCGCAGCTAGAAGAATGGATTGGAATCTGTCTTCATCTTCTTAATTGGAGAAAAATCTTCTCTGATCTGAGGTGTGGTATGGATAAGAGGAGAAAGATTGGAGCAGCTCAGAGGAAATGAGAATCTGTGATTTGTCTCTCTCTGGGGGATGGAGGGCCTAACAGAATCCTGGGATTCACATTCTGGGGGCTATGCTCCTGTGTTCTGTCTTCTGCCCATTTGAGGAGGCCTGGAATGGCTGCCAGAGGGGCCTGGGGTGATTATTAGATCCCTAATTGAGGATGGTAACACTTCCTGATATAAGGCCTTGTGAGACAGAGCTACTAATTGCTAGCAGAGAAAATTGAGGGAGTGGAAGCAATAGCAGAAGGAGTTGAACTGACTGTGGGCCTAATTTCTGAGCACGATTCAAGCACTGTGGCAGGAACATCAGTAGGGCAAATTGAGTCAGAGTCTCTTTGATCAATTTTGTCCTTAAAGTCGTTATTACCCACTCAGAAAGTGTAGATTTGTTTGATGCATTCTCAAGGCATTTGAGCGAAACAGGACATGCTTTTTAAAAATTTCAGTAGTTTTTGCTTAGCCGGCTTCGCTTTGAATCCGGCCCGTTTGCCGGCCCAAAGTTTCGCTCCGACCGGCTGCTGCTCTTCCAGCCGGTTGGCCCGGCACAGGCGTTACAGGCTGCTAATGAATGGTTTGGGCCTAAACGTTCACCGTCGTAAAAAGTCTCAGCTATTGAAAATAGGTAAAATCGGCACAGGGCATTCAAACTTGAGTTGACGTCTTGTGCTTAAAGAAGTTCTCTGGCAGGTACTTAGCTTTTAAAAGTCTAGCAATCAAATTGTGGAATAAACAACTAAGGCTGACAAATGACACCAGACACAAGGGTCTACTGGCGTAACAGGAAAGTAAAGCGATGAGTAGTCAAGATTACTGCTAGCGAGGTCGTCTTCAAGTTCGGGTGACCGTACAACCTCTGGATGGACTGGGCCGTCGAATCGTCAGCTTAAGCTGCAAAACCCAGAACCGATGACGTGACAAAGCTTCGCTTCACTGCAACTTCAAGCCTAAATTCCCTCCCTTTCGGCGAGGCAGCAGCCAGGAAAAGAACAGACAGCAAACACATAAAAAAAAAAACCTCCCGACAAGCATTAACACATTCTTCCAGTCTTCCCACCTCTCACTCGGCAGATGTATAAACAAACTATTCTTTGCCAAAATATCCCAAATCACAGTTTTATCCACCCCCTTCCCCCGAATCCAGGCTAAAACACCAAATGTCTCATCCTAATAGACAAGCATGAGTAAACCTCGAACAAAAGCCGCAACCCACAGCTTCCAGAAGATGAAAACGGCAACATAAAACATCTGCCAGACACAGCTGAATCCACGCACACCATGTCATGCTTAATCATAGTACTCAAAGTTATGATACCTGTCATAACTGATATTAACTATGTTTAGACAAAATAATAACGACATTTGTACTAGCTGCCAGACACGGCTGCATCCATGCACACCATATCAGGATTGATCAAACAGCACTTGAAGCTATGATACCTGTCATAACTGATATTAACTATGTTTAGACGGTATAATAATGACATCTGTACTAAGAGCTTGCTACTATTACTTTACCAGGATATACATGACATTTCTAAATCATACTTTAACTGAAGAAGGCATTAGTCTCCATTACAGCATTTTTTAAAACACTCTACTGTTACTGCTAATATATATGATGTTAATTTACTACATTTGAGTCCGAACTCTGATCAATGGTACCTTGTTGAATTAGTGAATTAATTACTTAAATTATTACTAGTAAAATCAAAGAAAAATGAACAAGATAAATGTTCATTGAGTTCAAGTAGGGGAATAGAAACTTCTATGTTTGTATTATATGTTGCTTTGTTTGGCTTATACGTAATGTAAATAGTAACCCATCTTGACCTACCTTTGTTTGTGAAGAATTATTGGACTCTTTGTGAACATTCTGAATGAATCACTAGTGTTTCTCAGGTGTTTAAAAACCCTCTTTTTTAAATAAAAACAGATGACAACTGATGTACCATATTAGCTGATACTTGATGCTTTGAGAGATGTAGTTGTAAGAGTTATTTTTTTGGGACAGCTATCTTGGAATCAGTTTTTTTGGTTCTTCTTTCTAGCATCAGTCCAAAGATTTGTTTCTTTATTCTTTTAACAGTAGGGGCCAGCCATTCCATTTCTTCTGGGATAGACACTACGTTGTTGTTTTTGATGAATAAAGTAGCTTCTTCTAAGTCATTAAAAGTTCTCATCTCATTGGCAAAAACGTATTTTATCTTGGCTGGAAAGGCCAGCTGAGCTTTAATGTTGTTTTGCTTTAACAGTTTTATTATTGGCCAGACTTTTTTCCTTTGTTCTAGTATTCTGGTAGAATAATCATTGTCAAACCTTATCAGGCTTTGATTGTATTTTAAGGGTGATTTTCTCCGAGCAGATTTTAATATTAGTTCCTTGTCCAGAAATGAAAGAAATGTTATAACTATGGATCTAGGTGGAGTATTTGTTGAGTTAGAATCAGGTTTCCTCAGTGCTCTATGCGCCCTTTCAATTCCAAATGAAAGTCCCTCTTTCAAGTCTAAAAATTCAGGAATCCAGGTTGTTAAGAATTAAATAACGTCTTCTCCTTCAGTGTTTTCAGGCAGACCAAAGACCCTTATGTTGTTTCTCCTTTCCCTGTTTTCTAAGTCATCTATTTTGTTAAGCAGCCATGTATTCTGTTTAAGCAGAAATTCTTTTTGGAATTCTTCCTCTTTGAGTCTCCCTTCAATGTCATTTAGAGAAGTCTCTATTTATTATTTTTGTATGGTGTTGCTGTAATAGTTCCTTAAGAGTATCAGTCTTCTTCTTCTTCTACTTTCGGCTTTGTCCTGGTTAGGGGTCGCCACAGCGAATCACACTGTCCGCTCATGATTGGCAGTGGAGTTTTTACAGTGTCGAGTTGCCAGCCCAGTGCCCAACCTTCCACAGAAGGCACACATACGCACGCATTCACGCCTAGTGCCAGTTTAGAGTGTCCAATCCACCTACAGAATGTCTTTGGGATGTGGGAGGAAACTGGAGCACCCTGAGGAAACCCATGCGACCATAGGGAGGACATGCAGACTCCACACAGAAGGCACCCCAGCCGAGGATCGAACCGGAGAACCTCTTGCTGTGAGGCGACAATGCTAATCGCTGCATCACCGTGGCCGCCCACCTTAAGAGTATCAGTCTGTTTTTGAGAATTTAATTTGAGTTTTTTCTAAGTCATTTTTAAAGCAATCCATCTTCAAAGATAGTTCCTGTAAGGTAGATGTCATCAATTGCAGTTCTTTTTTCAAAGCAGCATCTGGATGAGAATTCCTTGAGTTGTTCATATTCAGTGACTCACTATATCTCCAAGTTACTTGACAGGAAGATTTTTGTACATCTCCACCAAAATTGATTTTTATGTAGTTTAGTACTTTATCTATAAATTTCTGATGTTTTAAACTTGAAAATAATAAAATTTTCCTGTATTATTATACTAGTTTATGGAGCTCTCACAATTCACTAGTCTCAGTTGGCCATCTAGGCTCCGCCCCACATAATCTGTTTTTTAAAGTCAGAATCTGGAAGTTGAGCAAGAGCTTGAGAGGCCTGAAAAAGTAGAGCCAACGAATACCTGGACGTATGAGTTTGGTAATTCATAGCTCTGATGGCTAAAGTGGAGGAAGTATAAACTTTCTTATCAAGTCTTTCTAGAATTTTACTCTCTTTATTAGAAGGAAGTAGTTTTAAAGAAGGAGGCAACATGGAAGACCTGTCTGAAGCAATGAAAACAACTGCTGGATCAGCCGAAGGACACATACAAGAATGTGCAGTCATCGGGCACCTTATAGAACCTATCTGGTCTTTTAGATGCAGATGCCTGTGAGTCAGGGGCCTTAAAAGAGGAAGCAAAAGTGCCCAAGAAAGCTGGCAAAACAGGAGAAACAGCGGAAGGGGAAGGAACTTCCATTTGTAGAAGGCCATAATACCTTTTTTTGCTCTTCTGAAATCTGTGAGCAGTCCCACTTTAAAGAAATTCCCTCATTTTGTTAATGGTCTCCCCCAAAAGAAATCTCTTCTACTCGGGAATCCTCCCATTGGACTCATCCTCTGGAGAGGTATATTCTAAAGGGGAGGTGATTTGTGTAGAATATGCTAAAGAATCCTCATCAGAGAAAAAAATCATTGTTATCATCATCATCATCATCATCAGATAATACCTGTTCCTGGATTCTATGAATAGGAGAGGAAGTGAAAGAAGGAACAGAAACAGCTGAGGAAGGCTTCAAAGCCATCAGAGCCTTAATCTCAGCCCCTGAAAGAAGGTATCCCAATCAGACTGAGGAGACGAAGGGGCTTGAGAGTGTCTGGTTTTCTGTTTTGTCTTAACATGCATTTTTGCATGATGAGATATGGAAGAACCCGACGTAGGCCTAACTTCTGTGACCGACTCTGGAATCTATTCCCTAACTGGAGTATGAGGGATGTCCCTAGGGCCCTTATGCACAATAAGCCGTGGTTCTGATTCCCCTTGTCCATCCGAAATGGATGTCTGCACTGCCTCTGAGGACATGCCTAGGTTGGATCCCTTAACAGCTTCCAATGATGTACCCACTGAGGAACCAGACCCAACCTCTGAACATACCACTGGGTCTTCACTAACCTCAAGGGATATGTCAGTGGAAAGGGGCGCAGCTGAAGAGGATTCAGGTCTAGGCTTGCTAACCTTTCTCTTCAAAATCAGCTCAGCCAAAGGACCCAAGGAACCTTCCATAACGTCCTTAGCTAGACGTTTAAGTCATTGATTCTCTAAATAAAGATTCAAAGCTGAAAGTTGGCTATGTAAAGTTTTAAGAACAAAGGCCTGATAAATGGAACAGGAGAGATGGTCGTGAGTGGGGCCTAAGCCGAAAAGACAAAGATCATGGCTGTCTTTATGTGGAATCTGCCTTCTACACCTACACTTTTACTTCCTGCATGACATGAACTAAGTACAAAAGGCAGTAGCAAAGAAATAAATCCCCAATGGGGCACTTATCTGAAAGCTGGCAGCAATCAACGGAATCAGGCAGCAGACCGACGTACGAGTCAAGCATTCCGAATGGCGGCAAAAAATTTCTGAGGATTTTACGTGCAGACTTTTATGGCTGAAATTTAGCGCATACGTGTGATGTCCCGCATACCTTGTAGTAGCTAAAAGCTGTTGTATGCTAGCCAGACTTCGGGTCACTTGGGCGGAGAACTTCCCACATGTAAAGAATACTGCAACACTGAATAGAAGGACCTAGAAGAAAAACTTTTTTTGTTTCGAAAAGCTAAAGGAAGAAAAAGAGAGAAAACCAGAAATGGTAATGAAAAATATACTAGCCTGCATAGCAGACATAAAAAAGGGAAATACAAACAATGGTAAGCAAGAATTACAACAATGTAAATAGGGTAAGGGAGTAATATATATACAAATATTTTAAAACTTATCAGAGAAAAAAATACAATGATCTTAAAGGAAATTCAAGAGCTAAGGACGACCACGTCTTTTTACAAAAAGTGGCAACTGAGTTCTGTGGTATGTTAGGGTTTGGTGCATTATGGGTAAGGGAGAAACTCAAGAGGTTTTTGGTTACCACAAGCTTTAATAACAGCTGAGTTGGTTCCAAGGTTCAGATCCGAATCCCAACAGTTGAGGACGGAATGAAAAGTGACAACATCAGATCTAATATTACACAAATGTACCATACATCATCCTGTTCCCCTACAGAAAAAGGAGCTCCTGACTGAACTTCAGGATATAAAAATCAATTAAACTGTAACTCTTACGGGGACTGTATCTATCCAAACATTGTGTAAACTAGCCAACATCAAATATATATGCACAAAATAGAAGTTATGTTCTTACCATAACGTTCCATGTTAGTTGTCTTCTTCTCGCCTTCTTCTTGCTGGATGGGTTCGAGCCACCCTCGGCCCGACCGCTCACTCTAAAAGCTCGAGAGTTGGTTCCACTGGCTCGAGGCTCCCCTTATATCCCACAATGCTAGGCGAGAGTTACCTCAGATCTCGTTTGTAAGCTAACCCCAGCTTATAATAGTAACAGAATAACTATAACAGAGTCCACCTCTAACAACAGGGAAAAGAAGGGTGACCTACATCCTGATTCAGGAAATATGCAAAGCAGCATATGCCTAAGTAAAGAGGTGGTAGAAAGAGAGGTCACAATCACAACTCCTCTAGGTCTGTCCAGGCCAGGAAGGAGGGTGGGAAGAAGACAACTAACATGGAACGTTATGGTAAGAACATAACTTCTATATGTTAAGTTGTCTATCTACTTCATTCTTGCTGGATGGGACCGCGTCCCTAGCACCTTGTCCCGGGTGGCCTAACGGAACAGACTCCTGAGAACAGTGGAACTTTTAGTTATGTACTCACCATAACTTCAGATGTTTGGGATCCATCTCGCCTACATTCTGAATGATGGGTTGCGACTTATGCCAAAGAGTAAGTCTCTTACTGGCTGAGCTTACCATATCCCAGGATGCACCACTACCAGTCCCCCAGATCTAGTTTGTCCGCATACATGCACACATGCACACCTACTTATATAACATCGTCAGATGAAACAAGATAAAACAGTAGAACTCAGAACCGTTCAATCTCTTCTGATCTCCAAGGCAGGGGGAAGGAGGGTGGGTGATAGGAATGTGAGATGGATCCCAAACATCTGAAGTTATGGTGAGTACATAACTAAAAGATGTTATGTGATCCTATCTACATTCTGAATGATGGGACAGCGTCCTAGCACCTGAATCCTGGGTGGCTCACTGGAAAACACTCCTGAGTACCGTGGAACCAAATGAAGCTCGTCCTCTAGATGCCACATCCAATTTGTAGTGTGAAATGAAAGTGTGCGGATTGGACCGCTTAGAATGAAAAGCTATAGAAGTAGCCATAGCTCTGGTAGAATGAGCCTTGATAGATGTTGTAAGTTGCTTATTCAAGAAGAATAAGTCTGAGTTATGCAATCTCTGATCCATTTTGAGATAGTAGCTTTTGTGATGGTTTGGCCCAGTTTATTATCTGAGAAGGACACAAACAACTGGTCTGACTTACGAAGTTGCTGAGTCCTGTCTAAATAGAAGCGTAACTGCCTGTGAACATCCAATTTGTGAAGAGTGTATTCTGCTTCATTGGAGAATTTTGGGAAGCTAGAGATTGTTGGAGGCAGAAACTAGAACAGACCTTTGGGACAAAGGATGGATTAGGCCTAAGTGATACTCTATCCTTGTGGAAAATCAAGTACGGTGGCTTAATAGACAGGGCTTGAAGCTCTGAAACTCTTCTTGCCGGAGTAATTGCAACTAAGAAGGCAGTTTTCCACGACAGATATTTTAACGGAGATGTTAATGCTAGCACCAAATCAAGATAGGTGCAGGATGAAAAATTGGTGGTCTTAATAGGCTCGCACCTTTAATGAAAGTTTTGCATAGTCTGCTGCTCATCAAAGGAGGATCCATGGATTCGTGGAATTTAGAGATAGCCGCTAGTTGGACTTTAATAGTTGAGACAGAAGATCCCTGATTAAACAAGGATGTTAAAAATTTTAAGACCTCTGGGGCAGGAGCAGTGATAGGGTCTAAGCCCTGGAGTTGAGCCCAGATAGCAAACCTCTTCCACTTACTAAGGTACAATTTGTTAGTGGTGGGTTTGATAAAATGTGAACAACTTCCGGTCTAGAGTGTGCCTTCTAACTAAAGTCGGAAGTGGAGGAGCCAAGCTGTCAATTTCAAAGATTGAAGGGACTGATGTCGAAGTCCCGACTGATGGATTAGCAAGTCCGGAATCAGGTCTAAAGTCCACGGATCGTCCACTGCATGCTTCTTCAGGTAGAAACCATACCTGACGAGGCCAGTACAATCAGAATCATTGAAGACCCCAGTTGAGAGGCTTTTGAATAACTCTGGGAAGAAGGAATTGGAGGAAAGGCATAAAGTAGCCCTGTTGGCCAAGGTTGTGCTAGAGCATCCATGGCTGGTACTCCCTGATGTGGGATCAAGGAGAAGAACCTTTGGCACTTGGTGTTCAATGGAGTTGCAAATAGGTCCCCATCTCCTGAAAACCTGAGCTGCTACTGTGTGGTTTAGAGACCACTCGTGAGGAGAGAATTGTCCTGCTCAATTTGTCTGCCAATATATTTGACTTTCCGGGATGTGGGTCGCTACCAAGAAGCGGTTGGTAGCTACAGCCCATTCCACACTCTCATGGCCTCTCTGCAAAGGGGTATGATCTGGTCCCTCCTTGTTTGTTCAGATACCAAACCACCGACATGTTGTCTGTGTGGATGGCGATGATGCCCTGAGGAAGAAACTTGTGTAAGGCTTGTAGGGATAGAAGTACAGCCCTCATCTCCAACACATTGATGTAGAGAAGAGCTTCGTCTGGAAGCCAGGAGCCCTGAACTAGCCTGCCCAGACAATGCCCCCCCCCACCCTATCTGGGAGGCATCTGTCGTCAGGGTAACCACTGGAGAGGGAAGAACAAAGGGGTTTCCTTGATCCAAATTGGATGTCTGAAGCCACCAGCAAAGGTCCCTTTTGCATATATCCGTAATCATGATGTGATGATTGAGGGGAAGATCCTGAAAGGACCATTGCGTTGACAATAGCCACTGAAGAATCCTCATGTGCAATCTTGCCAGAGGGACTAAAAGAACCGTGGCAGACATTGAGCCTAGAACTTGTAGAACCATCCTGGCTGGGGCTTTGGATCTCAGATTAGAGCTTGAACTTGGCCCTGTAAAGTTTGGATCCTTTCGGCAGGAAGAAAGACGCATCAATCTTGAGTCTATCTCTGCTCCTATGAACCTTATGCGTTGAGAGGGCAGCAAGACAGACTTTGACCAATTGAATGTAATCCCCAGGGTAACACCCAGGGAGATGGTGGCTTTGAGGTTGTCCATTAGAAGATGCCTGGTGGTTGCAGTCAGGAGCCAGTCGTCCAGATAGGGAAACACTTGGAATCCAAGACTTCTCAGGTGAGCCATCACTACTGCCAAACACTTGGTGAACACCCTGGGGCTGTGGTGAGGCCAAAGGGCAGAGCAAATTGGTAATGACTGACTCCCAGGCTGAAGCGCAGATACTTCCTGGACGCCTGATGTATCGGTATGTGATAATAGGCGTCCTTGAGGTCTAAGGAGCACATCCAAACATCCTTCTCCAACAGTGGTAGAATGGATTGCAACGTGACCATTCGAATTTGGATTTCGTGGACGTTGGTTCAGTCTGCTGAGATCCAATATTGGTCTCAGGTCCCCTGTCTTTTGGCACTAAAAGAACCTGGAGTAATTTCCTGATCCGATCTGGTCTGTGGGGACCGGTTGGATGACTCCTTTCTAGCAGCTTTAAAGCTTCTGCGGCTGCCATTTCCCTTTGACTGGGTGGTGGGTCCGGGATTCTTTTGGACGGTGGGGCGAGTATGTGAATGGGATGGTGTAACCTCCGGCAATGATCAAGCACCCATCTGTCCTGAGTGATAGACTCCCAGGCTTTTAGGTGCCGACACCCGACTGGCTCCGGGCCACACAGGGGCAATCCCTCATGGCGTGTGGGAGGCTGAAGAGCCACGAAAGGACTCAAGGTCTCCAGGGCCCTCTGCCTGAAAAATTTCCCGTCCTCTGCCTCTGGAAGGAATCTTCCTGCTGTTGAGAGAAAACTTTGAGATTTGAACCACATTTTCCCCCTCCTTTAGCCTTGGGTAAGGCCGAAGGGAGTGGAATAACGGGCACCTACGGCAGATAAAGTTTTTCCCTCTTGCTCGTGTCTTTAACCTTGGGTCCAAACAAGGAGGACCCATCAAAGGGAGCGGCGAAGGAAGACTTGAAGGCCTCCATGAACTGACACATGAGCCAGGCTTGTCTCCGTGAGCCACGCCTGTGCCTGCCGCTCTACCGCCCCCCGCGCAGAGGAAATGAGCCTCATGGACGAGTTAGAAATTGGCGTAAGGATAGCCAGCTGAGAGCTAACCGACTGGGCCAGCTGCTCAGGTAGGTTACCGAGAGGAATCTGACAACTCCTTGACCAGATCCCTCTGAAGCCTGGTAAAATGTGCCAAATAATTCAGAGACCTTAACGTAAAGGCCGCTGAAGTCAGGGTGCGCTTCGTACCTGTCCATACTCCTAGACTCCTTATTAGGAGGATGGGCAGATGCCACCACCATGGCATCTACAGCCACGCCTTTAGTAAGGAACTCCTTCTCGGGGAGCAGACAAAAATTTATTTGGACGAGAAGGGACTGGTTCCACGGTATCTGGGTGTTCCCGCCCTCGACAAACTAAATCCAGAAGCTCGTCAAGGGCGGAGACACCCAGGAGGCGCTGAGCCCCAAAGGCCTTGAGGAGCACTGACTGGTCAGTAGAGGGGTTTGGATATCCAGCCGCCTCGTTGTTTGAGGATCTCTAAGATGTCTGCAAAGGAGACATCATCCGAGGGGGACCCCTCTGCATCATCCAGATCAGTGTCTGAAGTAATAGACTCGGGAGTCCACGTGCTTCCTCTTGCACGATCTCTTCCTTGGGGTTCCTCCGAAGACAGCTCAGAAGAACCCTCAGGACCCACTGGGGTAACCTCAGGCGGGCTCCGCTGACTACGGACAGGGGAACTGCCAAAGACCCAGTCTCCACGCCTAGGGAAGGTGCCGGTAAAGCCGGGAGATGGCCGAGGACTTGGCCAAGGCACTCCTCATGGCTCTGAAAGCCGGACCCCAGAATCCTGTGTCCGGTCCCGAGCCGTGATAGTCGACGGAAGACCCGCAGCCAGCTTACCCGGGGAGGCTCGGAAAGCATAGGTCCCAAACATCACCCCGGGTCCAGCCCGGGTTGAGTAAGGGTCGGAGCCGACCCTGAGATCTCCATCGGCTCCAAAGCACCTGCTCCGGCGGGCGAAGCAGTCGGAGGAGGAATGGCAATGGGGTGGGCCAAGGTCATCGGCTCCGAAGCCAACTGGGTCGGAACCGAAACAAATTTTGGAAGACTGGGGACTGGAACAGTCTTTGGAGCACCCTGTCTATATCAGAATCTGACATCCTCGAGACCGAGAGGAAACAGAACGGGTCCGGCCCAAAGGGCTGGGGACGGCGACTCGATGAGTATCGCCGAGGGAATACATACACCAGCTTCCATCGGTGCCGAGGTGGACGGCTCCGAGGCAGTGGAGCCGGCGAAGATGACCCGCCTCGATGCCCCAGCTATCGGCTGCCAGAGGAGTCGATACTGGTGGCATCGAGGCAGACTGTTTCAAGTCCTTGGTTGTTTCTTAGCGATCGGATCCGACGGACTGGTCGGAGCCGCGCTTTCGGAGCCTTTGGCCGGAGAAGGAGAGGATGCCAAAGCTTCTTGAAGAAGGTTTAATTAATCCCTTAAGAATTAATTTATTTTTCCTCTCCTGGAGGACCCTTGAGGAAAAAGCGTGACATACACTACATGATTCCTGTAAATGCTTTGCCCTAAGCAATACACACATAGCGTGATCGTCCGTGATGGACATTTTGAAGCTACATTTTACACATTTCTTGAAGCCGAAGGCCTAGGATTCTGAGACATTATAGAAATTTTCAGAAAGTAACTGTAAAGAACACTGGTGACACACCTAGAATAGGCTTACAGTTATCACTCGCAATACTCTGAGTTAGTCAAACACAGCACAAACTCTGTAAACTCTGTAAACTCTGTAAATGTAATAATTTCTCTCTCTTTAAAGAAGAGAAATATAAAGGATTTGAAACAGAACCAGTCACCTACAAATAAAAGACCGGAAAGGCCTTTCCAGACAAGAGGTACTCCTAGTCACACTCACAACACAAAAATTCACCAAGTGAATTTTGTCAAACACACTCAAAACACAAGAATAGCTGTTAAAACAGCTTTTGTAGAGAATGAAGAAAATCCTGACAGAAAAACTAGTGAAATAATCACTACTTAACTCAGCCAGCTCGAGACCACGTCTTCACTTGTTAGCGATCTGGGGACTGGTAGTGGTGCATCCTGGGATATGGTAAGCTCAGCCAGTAAGAGACTTCGCTCTTTGGCATAAGCGTGCAGTCGAACCGAGGGGATCGGCTCCGAACCCATCATTCAGAATGTAGGCGAGATAGGATCACATAACATCCAAAGTTAGCTCTATGCCTAGAAGCTAAATCCAACTTATAATGAGAAATGAAAGTGTGAGGAGTAGCCCAAGTAGCAGCTGCTGGTGTCAATAGGCAGTCTGTCTTGGAAGGCTAAAGAAGTAGCCAAAGCTCTGGTGGAATGGGCCTTAGGTTTATTAGGTAGCTTTTGGTGTCTAATTTCATATACAAGGGAAATCAGAGATGTTAGCCATCTAGATAATGATACCTTTGAAACTGAAAGTCCCTTTCTGCCTTCTGCATAGGAGACAAACAGCTGGTCAGATTTTCTGAATTGTTTTGTTCTATCCAAATAGTACCTCAACTGACGATGAACATCTAGGCAGTGTAATTTTTGTTCAGACCTATTGGAATATTCTGGAAAAAAGACAGGGAGGTCAATGCTTTGATTTAGATTTGACGTCGAGACTACCTTAGGCAAAAGGACGGGTTTGTTCGTAAGGATACCCTGTCCTTATGAAACAATAGATAAGGAGGTCGACAGCTGAGTGCTTGAAGTTCTGAAACTCTTCTAGCTGAAGTAATAGCTACCAGAAAGAGAGTCTTCCATGATAGCAATTTTAAAGAACAGGAGGCTGCAGGTTCGAAGGGGAAGAATCAAGGAAGTAAGAACTAAATTTAGGTCCCAAGGAGAAGGAGGATTTCTTATAGGAGGTCTGAGAAGAAAAACTCCTTTCAAAAAGGCTTTGCAAAGCTTGTGGGACATTAAGGCAGACTCAGAAATACCCACATGAAAGTTAGAAATAGCTGCCAATTGAACTTTAAGAGTAGAGGAGATGAACCTGCATGGAAGAGTTCAGCTAGAAAATCAAGGACTATTTGGATGGAAGCAGTGAAAGGATCTATGTCCCTTCCTTGAGCCCAATATGTGAAGCGTTTCCACTTACTCAAATAAATCTTCCGAGTGGAAGATTTATGGAACTATCAAAATATCTCGAACAGAGTGAGATAATTGAGGAAGCCTGGCTAAGGTTGGAACTGGAGGAACCAAGCAGTGAGGTTCAGAGAGGGAGGGAGCGATGTAACTGACCCGACTGATGGATCAAAAGATCTGGAACTAGGTCCAGATGCCAAGGTCGCTCAATAGAAATTGATGCAGAAAGGGGAACCACACCTGTCGAGGCCAGTAAGGAGCAATGAGGATCAATGAGGCCTTCTGAGCGATAGCTTTCTGTATCACTTGAGAGATTAGTGGGAAGGAGGAAATGCATACAGAAGTCCCGGGGCCAAACTTGGATTAAAGCGTCTCTGCTGGGTTGGCCTGGTAAAGGGAATAGAGTGAAATAATCTCTGCACTTGCTGTTTTGGGGAGTAGCAAAAAGATCGCAGCAAGGCTGACCCCACTTGAGGAAAATTTCTCTCACAACAGAGTCTTTCAGAGACCACTCGTGAGGCATGAGGATAGCTCTGCTCAACTTGTCCGATTTGATTGGACTTCCTGCTATCAGAAACCGCTGAGAAGAAATCGCCCATTGCCACAATCTGAGTGCTTCGACTTGGTTCCGCCTTGTTTGTTGATGTACCACACTACAGACATATTGTCTGTCTGAATTAGAGTCTTGAAGGGCTTGCAACGCTAAAAGCACTGCTCTCATCTCCAGAATATTTATGTGCAAGTGGCATTGCCATGTGCCCTGGACCGTCCTGCCCTGATAATGCCCCCACCCGATCAGGGAGGCGTCTTGTCAGAGTAGCAACTGGAGGGTGGAACAAAGGGTCTTCCCAACAAGAGCTGAGGGGAAGACATCCACCACATGAGATGATTTCGATCACAATGGTGTGGGACATTGGAAGTTGCTGGTATGACCATTGTGTAAAGAGCATCCATTGAAGGATTCGCATGTGGAATCTGGCTAATGGGAGCAGAGGTATGGCCACGCCATAATTCCCAACACTTTCAGCACTAACCTGGCTTTGATTCTGTTGTCGTTGAAAAGGAGAGACCAGTTTGTGTATGTCTGTTATTCTCTGATCTGTTAGTCTCGCAGACATGTCTACTGTGTCTAGATTTGCGCCTATGAAGGTAATAGTACGAGGCGACAAAACAGACTTTTTTATTGAAATGCCTAACTTTTGACAAATGCGAAAGGTGTAATCCCTGGCCATCAGAAGGAGATGCTTGGTGGGAGCTGTGCAAATATGGAAACACCTGGAATCCTTGTCGCCTCAGGTGAGAAGCTACCACTGCCATGCATTTGGTAAACACCGGGGCAGTGGTGAGACCAAAGGGCAGGGCCCTGAATTGAAAATGACTGGTTCCCAGCCTGAAGCGGAGGAATCTTCTGGTGTTCATTTTATGTGATAGACGTCATCCTGAAGGTCTATAGAGCACATGGAAGGATGGACTGCAGCGTGACCATCCGAATCTTGTTTTCTTGACTGATCTGTTCAAGATACTGAGATCCAAAATTGGTCTCCAGTCCCCTGTTTTCTTTGCAACTAAAAAGAACCTTGAGTAGATTCCGGATCCTTGCTGGTCTGCTGGAACTGGTTGAATTGTTTGCAAGCAGTTTTGAAATTTCCAAAACTGCTAGATCCCTTTGAGCGGTGGAACATCTGGAAGGGATTTTTGATTGGTTGAATGCTAAGAAAGGGGATAGAATAGCCTTGGAAATGACGGACTGTACCCATTGTCTTGAGTCAGGGATAGCCAGGCTTCTGGGTACAGTGACAATCTTCCCCGACTGCCTCGAAGGTGGGCAGTCGGGCACACTCAGGGATGCTGAAACTGGTTCTGTAGCCCCCCCCCTGCCGTCCCTACCATTGTTATTCCGCCTCTGCCTCTGGCGGAAAAGCGACTTTGTGTCGTCAGCGAGTCCCTTGAGATTGTTCTGGAACCACATTTTCCCACTTTTCTGGCCTTTGGGGTAAGGCCTGCAGAAAGAGGCTTGCGATCACTCTCGGACCTAGTCAAGGTTTGTTTGACTTGAGGACCAAAGAGATGATCCATCAAACGGGAATTAGTGAAAGACGTCTTGAAGGGGTCCGCAAAATTGCATAGCCGCATCCAGGCATGCCTACGTAAGGCCACACCCGTCCCTGCGGCCCTACTCTCCATCAGCCGCATAAGAAAGGAGGCGCATGGAGGAGTTGGCTATGGGGTTAAGGGTAGCCAGCTGAGTGTTCATCTTATCTTGAAAGGTCCTTCAACATGTCACTCGCTTCTTTAATCAAGTCCCTTTGAAGGCAGTAAAATGGCACAGGTAGTTCAGCATAGCAAATGTCGCTGACGAGAACATGTCCATGGACCTAGATTCCTTGTTAGGTGGATGGACAGGTACTGAAGGATCAGCTAGTTCCTTCTTAGTGGCAGCAGCTACCACCATAGCATCCACAGAGACTCCTTTTGTTAAGAACTGTTTGTCTGCTGGTGCCGTTATGAATTTTGAGGGTCTCCTGGGAGTGGGGTCCACTGAATCAGGAGCTACCACCTGCATGAGGGTTCAAAGGGGAGACACTCAGGAGGTGGAAGGAGGTACACAGATTCATCCTCCGAAGGGTTAAGGGCTGGCCAATTTCCCTCTGTTTGAGGATTTGAGAATGTCTGCAAAGGAGACATCTTCAGAAGGGGAGGGGAACCCTCGAATCATCTAAATCTGTGTCAGATGTGATGGGACTCAGGTGAGTCAATGTGTTTCTTCCTCTTCCGAGGGGCTCTTCTGCCAAATCAGGAGAGGCCTCGGAAGAGGATGAAATCCCACAGGGGTTCCTGAGGAGCTGGCTCTCTGCGGTCCGGGATGAGGGAGTGTGACCTGAGGCACCGTGGGGGAGAGGGCGGGGAGCCGACTGTGGAGTAGAGCCAGGCTCTAACACCTGTCAGGCAAAGCCAGAGGTCCCGCAGCTGAGAACCTCCCTCAGTGATGGCTCCGAGGCCGATGGAGCCGAACTCACCAGGGACAAGGGTCCGATGCCACTCACCCCTCGGGCCCGACGAGGAAGTTTCGGCGATTCTTCGGAAGAAAAATCGATGCTACCACAGTCTCGGTTCAAAGCGCCCGGCTCGAGCCTCAGAGTCGGAGGAGAGGCATATTGATGGACAGGGGCAGGCATCAACTGATGAGTAAGCATTTGGGCCAGTGCCTCGGACTTAAGAAGTCGACTCACTACCCTCTGAAGGTCATGATCCGACGACCTAGAGGGAGAGATTTATTCGTTCAGACAGCAGAGGAGATGCTGGAGCCGATGAGCGGAGCCAAGGGATGGTGACCTAGATCTCTTCCTAGATGTCGGCTCCGAGGTCTGGTCGGAGCCGACAGGGCTATTTACTTACTACCTCGGCTCAGAGCGGAACCAACCACCCAAAAGCTAGAGAGCATCATGGAATGATAGGTTTTGTAACTTTAGGTCTCGGCTCAGTAGCTGGAGCCGAGGACCTAGAAGCATGGAGGGCTTCCCAGAGACAGAAAGGGAATCCTCAGGCTTAAGTAGACCCCTTAGGATCAACTTGTTCTTTCTTTCCTGCAGGACCCTGGGGCTGGCACAGGAGTCCTGCAGGTACAAAAAGGACATCCTAGACAAGAAAGTGTAACCACACACACTCAGTCAGACACACTGATTACACTAACCTTATTTTAAAAATCAAAAATAAAACAATAAAGTAAAAGCTTTAATTAAGTGCAACACACACACACCACTAGGGAATGGGGAAAGGCCAGAAGGCCGAGAGAGACTTTAAAAGTCTTCTTGGGAAAAAAAACGGATTTTTTAGAAAACAGAAATCCACTAAACTAAGGGAAAAGTAGTTAAACTTAAAAATATAGGGGTTTAAGTATTCTAATTTTACAGAAATACACTTACCAACAAGCCGGTAGAAAAACAACACCTCGATCGCTGTGCGGCAATCGAACGGGGTGGGGGGTAACTCCTCATTGCATTGATAATAGGCCTCGGAACGTGAGCGGAAACTTACAACTCAGAGCTTTAGCAGAGGCCGAGTCGGAGCCGAGGTCGGCTCCGAACCCATCCAGCAAGAATGAAGGCGAGATAGACAACTTAACATCATTAATTTATTGTGTTATTCACGACAATTTGGAACAAACAGTACAAAAATCCTCAAATAAGGATGGTAATATCTTACATATCACATTAACAAACCCTGGACCTTTTTGTTCTTCATCCATGGCTATACTCTCTGAATTAGTAATACAAGTAATGATTCCATCATCTTTTAAAAAAGGCTAAATTCAATCTCACTTATAAATAAATCATCCTTCCTCGGCTGCCAGTGGAAACGGTGATGTAATAAATTTTACATGTACAGAAAGGCAGAGAAAACAGAGAAAAATTATTCCCAGTGACACAAATAAATCTGCTCAGGATACCGTCAGTTAGTTCTATGATATCATTCACTTTTTCATTCATGAACACAGTGGTAAGACACAGTAATGCAAATAAACAAAAAAGTGGGGTGGAATCACAAAATTAATAAGATATACAACAAGAAAAAGAGGTACTAATTAGGTGCCAAGGATTCCCCTAGTTAGAAAAAGGAGAACAGATGAAAGTAAAGAAACTATGCACTTTTCAAAAAAAATTTCTATATCTAAGCTCAAATTCAGTTAGATCTCAAAGGTCAATGTATTCTTTAATTATGTCATAAAACTGAGAAAGAAAATTTGTAACTGTGACATGGTATCAATAAACAATGAAGTGAGCACCCTGCCAGGGGACTTTGTGAATGTACATTTTATAGAACAACTTTGTGCAAACTTCACAGTAAGCAAAATGGAATACTACAGAGACAGGAGGCAACATCCCTTATGTAACTAAAGATAGGATAGGATAACTGTACAACAAGAAAAAATATTAACTCATATTCCATGGGACCAAAAATATACCTGGTGGTTTCCTTCACTGAATCTAGAAAAAAACCTAACTAAACTCCCTAGCAGTCATGTTGAACAAAATGGTAGTACATGTACATTTCCTGACATCACAATAGCTGCAATGTTACTAATTCACAGGTCATATTAGACACAAACAATTTTACACCCATCAACCTCACCAGTACTCTATGTAAAATCGAGAGTCATACTGAAGCTTATTCAGAATAATCCAGGGGAACTATATCTGGCAAATATGTGACAGTTTAAGATCACTGGAATAGTGTGCTATTCTTTAAAGAGGTAGCACAAACACCTGATGAAGAACTGGCAGTAATCTTACTAAGAGATTTAACACGATTTTACATAAGCTAATACCTGGAAGCTGAAATACATTAAACAGCAATCCATATGTAATTCAATGGGTGCAATACTAGTTAAAAACAGGACACAGAAAAGTAGAGTGGGGTTACATTTCTTGCTACAGGACTCTACCCTGCGACCACTTGTTTATGGACTTTTTTCCTATGTCTTTTTTCACAGTTTTATACTAGGTTAACAACCACTAGGGTCCTTATAAGCCTACCTGTGCAACCCAAATGTGAGACAAATTTGATTTATGTATATGGGGATTTAATGGCAAGCTCTGTCCAGAGACATGGGAGCCAAACCGGGGTGAATTTCAGATTACCCATCCACTATTGTGCTTAAATAGGGACAGGGAAGACCTCTGTTTCACATCCACAGGGAGACTATTCCAGAGAATGGGAATTCTCTGAGAAATATATCTGTCTCTCCAACATGTCCTATTTATGTCACAAGCAAAATGTAAGTCTTTTAGTCTAGTAGTTCTGATGCTGTTTGTTTTGTGAATATGCAAAAGGTTCATCAAAACAGGGTCAAAAGATGCCTTATATGCCAGGCAAACATCAGCCCTCAGAAGTCTGTATGATACCAAATATGGAGACAGGGCTTTAAGGTGATCAGCAAAGGACATTGTGCTTAATCCCTGTATTCTTTTTGCAAGAAACCTTTGTGGATGCTCTAGTTGTTGCACATGTCTGGTCAGGTACATACCAAAGGGGGCATTATACTCTACAAAGGGTCTGATGGGGGCCAAGTACAGTGGCATGATGCCACGCCCTTTCTTATAAGTTGAGCAACACAGAAGTATTTTCCTACCAACTTGGACACATGTTGGTCAAAGGTTAGGTTGCCACCTACAAGAATTCCCAGATCCCTGCCTAGTGAATCAGCTTTAAATGGTGCTTTATTGATGTCATAGTTACCTGTGTGGCAGACATTCCAAAAGGTAAAATACATTTCCTGGAATTGAGTTTTAAGGCATGGCTTTGGCACCAGTCATTTGTCTGTAGTAGACCTTCCTGAAATGTATTTTTGCCTTAGAGGGAATTCAATGACTACTCCCAGCTTGCAATCATCTGCGAACTTAGTTAGCCAGTGGCTGTTAACATTGGCTTTGATATCCCAGAAGTAGATTCCAAACAGGATTAGGGCTAGCAGAGAGCCCTGGGGGATTCCATTGACGCAAATAACAGCACAAAGAACCCCGAAAAATAAACAGATGACAGGATGGCTCCAAACTGGATGAACGCTTTATTGAAAAGCAGGTAGCAAAGCTGATATCAAATTAAAACTAAGACTTTAAAGCACTTTTCGTTTGTTCTCCAACAAACTTCATCAGAAAGTAATATAGCAACACTAAGACCCAACATTTAAACAAGAAAGTGCGGGAAAACATGTCCACAATTTAAAATTTTAAAGCTGTACTAACTCAATTTATGTACATAAGCATGTAAACATAAACTCAATAAATTTAAACAAGTATAACACCATGTCTACAACCATTAATGCATTCTTAAATACTAATATAATTTAAAACTGGCACCCAATGGAAACATACTAGTCCAAAATAAAACTCGAAAGCTTTAAACAAACAGTATGACCCAACATTACGTGCACTTATGAAAGTTAAACTAGTGTTGAAACTAAAATTCAAACTTACAATAAAGTCCTTAAACTAAGGATAACAAATAAAGAATACAAATAATTATATAACTGAGGAGTTTTAATAAATTAGTTAAGTGTACTATAACTATCTTTGCAAACTCCTTAATTTTAAAATGCAGGAAATGGAACAAGCCTCATTCAAACCTGGGAAGTTGAAAGCATTTAATCTAATCTGCCATATTACTTTCTGATGAAGTTTGTTGGAGAACAAACGAAAAGCGCTTTAAAGTCTTATGTTTTAATTTGATATCAGCTTTGCTACCTGCTTTTCAATAAAGCGTTCATCCAGTTTGGAGCCATCCTGTCATCTGTTTATTTTTCGGATTCCATTGATGACCAGCCCTTTGTGGAGGTGGCCTCACCGATTCTAACCTCCTGGGTTCTATCAGTGAGCCAACTACCTATCCAGTGGGTTATACAGGGGTTTATAACTAGTTCTGTAAGTTTGTTGGCAATGCCTTAGTGGAGTATTGTATTAAATGCCTTAGCCAAACCTAAGTGGGCCGTATACACTATTTCCCCCTAATCCATTGCCTTAGTGACCTTTTCAAAGAAGTCCACCAGATTCAGTAAGCATGGCCTTTACTTGACAAAGCTATAACGGGATGGAGCCAGTGTCTGGTGGTCTCCTAATCCCTTGCTGACAATTTCCATGGTAATTCTTTCCATAGCTTTGCAAATACTGTTCAGACCAATAGCTCTGTAGTTTCCAGGGTCTGTTAAAGGTCCTCCCTTATGAAGATGAATGACCAGCACAGTCCCTCATTCATGTGGCACAAAGCCTGTTTTAAAACTACAGTTAAATAATGACTCCAGTATGCTCCAGAGGTCCTGATAAGTTGTATTATAGACAGACTATTCAAGCTGCATTCTGGGACGTTACTGGGACCCACTGAGGCCACGTTTTTGGCTTTAGTGAGTGCAGCCAATACCTGATCCCTAGTTATAGTTGGAGGGGTTATGTCTTAGGATATTTTGGGGAGGTGCTTCGGGGTGAGAGGGGAGTTAAAGTTGGAACTGAATTTTTCTGCTAACAGGTTTGCTAAATCCCCAGGCATGGTGAATGTGGCACCATTAACCACAAATTCAGCAGATTGCTGTGTACTGCCCTTGAGGTTTCTGACATAGCTATAGAAGGCCTTATGGTTATCTTTCACCTGGGAGGCTATCGTAATCTCAAAGTTGTCTTTACTTGACCTAACAAGTCCTTTTAGTTGCCTATTTACTTTGATGAGATAAAAACTATCTTTATGTGAATTATTCTTCCTGATTTTTGCCATACTTTCTCTCTCTTGTTGTATATCCTAGTTTGTTTTTGGGGCTATTCTTGGGCTTACTTCTGGTAGGTACAGCAGCCTCTATGCAGCCATTAACATGGCTGTACAGAGATTCTGAGAGCAATTCAGCATAGGCTGGTGTACTCTCGGGGTTTGGAGAGGCACTGAATTTTGACAAACCATCATTTAATAACAGGTAACTTGCCTTGGAACAGTTCTTAACTGTTACTGGTTTTAAATGGATTATGGAATTGATTTTGATTATGAAGGAGACAGCTTTATGGTTGGACCTTACCAGGGAGAACGACACTGAGGGATGCAGCATTCTCAGATATTTGTCAGCTCAAGGTCCTATATGTTGGAACCTCTAGTGGACGTATTCTCTATTTCTTCAAGGGTATTTGAATTTATGAAGTCCAGGAATCTCTGTGCCTGTAGATTTGAGGCTGTGCAGGATTCACAGTAGATAGAGGGGTAATTAAAGCCTCCCATCAAGTAGGGTGTTAGACTGGATGGTAAGTGTCTCCAGTGCGTCCAAGTATGCCTTGTGAGCTTCTTGGGGCATGGATGGTGACATATAGTAGGCTAGGATATGGCATGGGATTTTATCTATGGTGATCTGTACGTGGAGGAACACCAGCACATAATCTGTTTAACCAACCTAGAGGTATGCTTGTTTATGATGTATATTGAGACAACTTCACCTTTACCCCTTGTATGTGCAGCTACTTGTCTGCACAGATGTCTATACTCTCAAATGTGAGGAAGGCTTGGAGGATGTGTAGTTTTTTATTTAGGCTCCTGGCACTTGAGCAGTAAAACCTTGTGGTTCAGTTGAGTTGACTGTGCAAAGTCGCTAGGTTTGTCAATTTTGCATTGCCTAAAAACGCACTATGGAGGTGGATGGAATTTTAGCCAGTATTCAAACGTTTAGAACAGAAAGGTGTGGTCCATCCCTGGCAAAGCAACATGGCCTGTTGACCATGTCCTCTCAAGCTGACAAACATTGGATCCCCTTAGAATGACACCAGAAAGACAGCCAGCTGCTGAAATCAATAATTCTTTGCCCATATTGGCATCACCCTTGGTGATGGTAAAATGCTGCTCAGTGCTAGGCTCATACCAGCCTGAGACACAGTCTGAAGGCTCCATAATGTCTCTCTTCATATAGCCCAAAGAAGTAAATCTCAAGTCATTTACACCTACACAGATTATGATGGAATCATACTGGTACCTGTGGCGTAATGACTTAATGATATGATACGGTGGATCCTGACTCCACGTAAGCGGTTAACAGTTATCGTCCCCCTCTTCAGACTGGTTAGAGGGGCATCAGTATATCCTACAATGGAGTCCCCTACAAGTCCTGGGAAGTGTGTTTGCTTGCCTTAGGGAGCTTGGTGTTTGGGGCTCCAATGAGAGTGACAGCATGTATGGTATTTTTGCTCCTATGCCTACTGGCCATCAGACCTCCTCCAAATGGGAAAGGACTAACTTGTTACCTTACTTGGGAATTTCAGCAAGGATTAGAGCAACAGCTGAATAAGAGGGCTGCTACTCAGGCAGAATGCCCTTACCAGCATCCTGACAATGAGGACAAGGGGATGGATAATATCTGTCACCAGAGAGGCCCACATTGTCCTCCACATGTGAGTACATACTTTCACACACACACTCACACACTCACACACACACACACTCACACACACACACACACACACACACACACACACACACACACACACACACACACACACACACACACAGGTTACCCAGGTGGTGGTTTGACAAATACAATGTCCACCCACCAAACACAAATTTGTATCGCCGTTCCACCTGCAAAAGATTTTGTACTGTACATCCAACTTCACCACTCCCTTCCTTCCCAGAATGTGCAAGTTCATCCTCCCTGCCAGCTCTGAGAAGCAGTCAAGCCTCTAATCAAGCTCCGATAACCTGGACTGTAGCCAAGGCTTCATCCCTCTATTCCACCAGAGCTGAATGTCTTGGACTTTTCCTTTCATATACAGAAGTGGAAAATGGGGTGTGAATAACAAAGTATGCTGATGACTGCAAATTAGGTAACTTAATTACTTCCTTAACAGATTAATTTATTTATCTTTGGTGAACAGGTCAGCATCTATTTATCCTTTATTGAACAGGTTAGTCCGATAAGGTTTGTTACCTCTTTTCAGAGGAGACCCAAGGTGATGTTTATACTACTACTAGGGGAAATTTGGATAGGGCATCGGGGAACTTCTACTCTTTTCGATATGTGCCATGGAATCTTTTACATCCACTTGAGCCTACCACCAACTAAAGCAGATGGGACTTCATTTTAACATCTCATCCGAAGGATGGCAAACTCATCAGTGCAGCACCCTCCTTATGCTCCACTGCAGTGTCAGCTATCAAAAGCCAGTGTGCTATCTGTTGCACCACTGATCCTGAAATCCTCCAAGACGATTTAAAAAATACGCATCTGATGCACTAGCAATAATCTCACAATTAGTGTCAGTAAATGCATCATCAAAAATGTTCAGGGATGCCCAACCTACAACTGCACTGATAAAATATGCAGATGTGTGCCTGAAAAAGGTCATGGAGGTGGTCATGGTTGCTGTGGACTGTGCTTTCAGATGAGTGAACAAATGTCTACCTTCCACAGCATAACGAGAGTCACGGTCTGAAATCCATCAGGGAAGAATGATTTTGGAGATCTTCATCCTTTCCTGTAACAGGCAAAGGAAATGAAGTACTGGGCTGATTCCCTGAAGTCCTTTATTCCATCTAAATTAGGGATCTGGTATATGTCCATGCAATACAGGATGTACTCTCTTCTGGTAGATGGAAAAAATAAAGGAGGATGGTGAATCACTTGGTTAAGAGTGGTATCACTGTCTATCTTAGTCAAGAAAGGTTAGGTCAGTGTGGACAGTAACTCTACTCCTACTGAATATCAAGTACGGGGGCTCAGTGGAGTGGCCTTATAACTATAATTTTCTTCTGAGTGAAGTGATGGCTACTAGGAAGAGTGCCTTCCTATATAAATATCTGAGGTCAGCTGGAGAAGCTGGCTTGAGAAGATGTTTGATCAATGTTTCTAGGACAAACTAGAGGTCTCCAGTGGACACCAGCTTCCTAATGAAGATTCACAGGTGAAATACACCTCTGAAGCAAGCCTCTTCTGCTTTAGGGGGCAGTTAAGGAAAGGACATCAGAAGTCTGGAATAAAGTCATATATGACTGCTAGACGCACTTCAGAGAGGAGAAGGATAAGTTTTGGATAAACAGCTCTGCCAGACAGGTGGGCATGTAGTGTTTCAGCCCATGGCAAGAAAGTTGGTTGGTTTTGCACCCACTTTGTAAAACACATCTACCTGCCCTTGTAATCTGTGAAGCTGTTATGAGCTCCTTGACTGTTAGTGTGAAAGTGAAGTTCTTAGCAATGGTTAGATTTGGAGAAGTCGGGATGAAAGCTTAATTTTATTTATGCCTGCATATGGCGTGCCTGATGGAAGAGTGATCAATGTCCTGGATAGGAGGAGTAGAAAACTCTCCTCTAGTGTGAAGTGGAGTAACAACTGAAAAGAACATTTGGATTGGCCAGTAGGTGGCCACTGCAATGAGTCTGTACCTGTGAAGTTTGGCTTTTTGAAAAGTGTTGAGGATCAGAGATTATGGTGGCCAGGTGTGGGACAGGGCACCACTGACTGGGGTTTCTTGGTTTGGCAAGAGTGAGACAAAATTCCTTCATTTTGTATTGGACTGGGAGGTGAACATATCCAGGACTGGGAAGCTCCATCTTCAGAATATCTTTTCTGTAACTCAAAGTTTTACTGACCATTCATGAGGAAGGATTAAGTTCCTGCTTAGCTTGTTTTCCTCTGTTTAATTTCTCCAAACATAAGTTTTCCAAATACTTTGATGGGAATGGACCCATTCCTCAATCAGAAAGGGAGTATAAAGGAATAGTCCAGATAAAATTAGTTTAGCTAGCTGATCTAGGAGACTCTTTTTGTTGCCCTCCTTGTGGGAAGAATAAAGGTGCCTTGTTTCAAATAGTTTATTCAGTTTCTTTTTATATGGC
Organism: Protopterus annectens; assembly: GCF_019279795.1. NCBI lineage: Eukaryota > Metazoa > Chordata > Ceratodontiformes > Protopteridae > Protopterus > Protopterus annectens. The sequence continues at coordinate 729,912,962 of NC_056730.1, forward strand.
ATATTCCCTTTTCTGGTAACTTATTTATCACTACTCTCCATAGGAAATCCTGACACTTTACTATCTTTGTACACCACGTTTTCTTTACTTCAATGGCTTTAACCACTTCTTCTGGCACATGTTCCCATGTATTTACATAATAATAATGTTTCATCCCATCTTTATACCACGTCATTCTATCTTTGTCTACATAATCAGTTTTTATTTTCCATGTTAGCATTTCTTCTTGAACATTTTTAACTGATTCATTTACACATTCTTTTTCTCTTTTTTTCTGTTCTCATTATTTCTCAGAACTTCTTATACTTACACATTCTCACTATTAATTTCTCATTTTCTTCCTTTATCCACTTTAATACTCTATACAAATTTAAAGAAGCAAAACAAACAAGTGGATTTAGTAACACAAATCCCACTTCATCTTCACGCATACACATCATGCTTCTTTTCACTAGATTTAATCTTGAACCCTACATGAAAGAAAACACCAACTGCAGAATTTCCTTTTCATAGTTTTCTGAAATTCTATAAACAGTTGACACGTGTGCTATTTCTCCATGGTCACTCTCATTCCCTTTAAGCATCCATTCAGACAAATTAACACATCCCTCAGCCACATTTTGTTCTTAGCAACTACAACTGTATCATTTATGCATATCAAAACTACTGGAATCACCACCTCCTTTTGCATCACATATCTAGCATGTTTCATTTTATAAACTATAACTACCTCAGTCACTATTGCAATCATTACCAATGCAAGCAATAGTCCCTTCATGGGACATCCTTGCCTTATATCACACTTCATGGACACTGTTACTCAGCCATCCATTCACTAACACTCTCATTATATTATTTTGATACGCTGACATATACACTTTCCTAATTCTATTACCTGTTCTATAATTCTCCATAACATCTCACAAAGCATCATGTCCTACTGTATCAAATGCCTTGCTAACATCACCTACCATAAGTTTCACTACACCCTCCCTTTTACTTACAATATCATCCACAATTTCTCTCACAAGCAATAACTATTCCTGACATCCCTTCCTTTTTATACCATACTTTCTTACATAACATCCCTCATCCTTCAAAATCTGTATTATTTAGTGTGATGGGTCTCCAATTTTTAATTTCATTCTTCTCATCTTTCTTCCATATAAGATTTAATATCCCACTGCATAATTCTTCATAAACAAACCCTTCCTTCAACCATTCATTCAGTACATTTACAAAAAATACTTGCTTTGCCAATCCGTTCATTTTTAGTACATTCCATACCCTACACCATCTGGGCCTGATACCAAAGCAACATTTACTTTCCTAAGTACTTCATTCAAGTCACTAACAGTAATTCCTATTCAAATTATTCCCTAACTTGTGCTAGATTTTTTTACTTTCTCTTATTTCTTATTTCCTTGTTTTTACTCTTATACCTAGTTTCCTTGCGCTGTACTACAATACTCATAGTTTGCTCGTGATCTTTTTACCTCTCCTTTTACATTTTTCATCTTCTTCATTATACTAATATCCTCCTTTACTATTTTACTGAAATATGCAAGTTACCTCCTCCCTTCTTCCTTCAAAATAATATCTCTGCCTAAACAGCAATGCCTTTACTTTTTTCTCAATTTCTTTTATATATTTATTTTTCTATACTGACAGTCTCTTGTATTTTTCTATAAATTTTCTAATACATTTCTATACATTTTCTAATACTTCACTTTCTCTTCCTTCTTACATCATCCTGCCATTGGGGAAAAAAAAAACACTTTTTATACTTTTTTAAATTCACGTCACCATTCTGTCCAATTTTTATAGAAGTCTTTCATGGTTATACAATCCTTCCACAACTGGAATAATTCCCACTCTCTAATTTCACCCTGTAATTTCTCATTTATTAATTTTACTCCCTTTCCTATTTTAATATACTCCCTTTCTTTGATCACCTCCATCCATATTGCTAAATGGTATGAAAAACTGTCATAACTGTATCACCATCTGCTACCCCCAAGCCTTCCAATAATATAAAATAATCAATTTCAAATCAAAATGCCTCCCTTCTACAAGTTCACCGACTTTTGTTGCACACAGCAAATGTACCACATTTTATCACTTTCTGTATTTTTTACACCTTTCCCTTTCTTTTTACATTTTTCCCTTAAATCGTAATTTCATGTTAACCACCACATAGTATAACAGTTGATTAAACAGATTCTCTTTTCCTTGCTAATTATATGGGTATATAATGTTACAATTCTATAAACACATTCTTTCCATTTCACATCTACAACAGTTAACCTTACCAACATTACAATGTTACACCTAGTATTTTCTCTTGTTTTGTTTTATACAACACAGGCACTTCAGAACAATGTTCACTTTGTAAGTTCCATATTATATCCCCCCTCCACAATTCTTCTGCTTGCCGTTTTACTTCACTTGTCAGGAATCTTACATTCTGTGGTGATGTGAGGTATTTCCAGCTATGCCAGGAGAAGTAGAGCAGTGGAGATGTAACATATGCCAGCATTGCCAGCTGTAGTTTTGTAAAGAGCTGTATGTCATTTTTATATCAAACTGATTTGTACAGCTGCTTGTGTTGAAAATGTATTTGTAAAACTGCTTCTGTATGTAGCAACAGTGAGTCCTGTTGGACAGAAAAGAAATATGTTCATCCATTGATTAAAGGAATTTGTGCTGACAAATGTGTGCTGACCTTTTGTTTTTACATGTGGATTGATTCTGACCATGCACCAGATTCATACGTGCGTGACTTTGGATAGAGTCAGAAAAGAAATACACCTATATGTCAGACTACACTGTAACTGTGGAAATAAATCTATTGTAACAGAGCATATTGGAAGAGAAGAAGTTAATCTCAGTCTAACTAACTTTAAAAAATAGTCTGACATTCATCATCTTCTTTCAGCTGCTCCCGTTAAGGGGGTCGCCACAGCAGATCATCTGTTTCAATTTCTTCTTGTCCTTGCATCATGCTCTTTCACACCAATGCCTGCATGTCCTCTCTCTCACCACATCCATAAACCTTATCTTAGGCCTTCCTCTTTTCCTCTTACCTGGCAGCTCCATCCTTAGCATCCTTTTCCCAATATACCTAGCAATCCTCCTCAGCACATGTCCAAACCAACGCAATCTCGTCTCTCTTGCTTTGTCTCCAAACTGTCCAACCTGAGCTGACCCTCTAATATACTGATTCCTAATCCTGTCCATTCTAGTCACACCCAGTGCAAATCTTAACACCTTTAACTCTGCCACATCCAGCTCTGACTCCTGCCTTTTTGTCAATGCCACCGTCTCCAACCCATATAAAATAGCTGGTCTCACTACCCTCTTACAGACCTTCCCTTTCACTCTTACTGGTACTCGTCTGTCACAAATCACTCCTGACACTCTTCTCCACCCATTCCACCCTGCCTGCACTCTCTTCTTCACCTCTTTTCCACACTCACCATTACTCTGAACTGTTGATCCCAAGTACTTAAACTCATCCACCTTTACCAACTCTACTCCCTGCATCCTCACCACTCCTCTACCCTCCCTCTCATTTACAGACATATATTCTGTTTTAGCCCTGCTGACCTTCATTCCGCTCCTCTCTAAAGCATATCTCCACCTCTCCAGGGTCTCCTCAACTTGGCCCCTACTCTCACTACATATCATAATGTCATCTGCAAACATCATAGTCCACGGGGCCTCCTGTCTGATCTCATCTGTCAACCTGTCCATCACCATTGCAAATAAGAAAGGGCTCAGAGCTGATCCTTGATGTAATCCCACCTCCACCTTAAAACGTATCTGTCACTCTCACTGCAGTCCTCACCAATGTCACACTACCCTCGTACATATCCTGTACCACTCTTACATACTTCTCTGCCACTCCCGACATCCTCATACAATACCACAACTCCTCCCTAGGCACCCCGTCATATGCTTTCTCTAAGTCCACAAAGACACAGTGCAACTCCTTCTGAGCTTCTCTGCATTTCTCCAACAACACTCTCAGAGCAAACATTGCATCTGTAGTGCTCTTTCTTGGCATGAAACCATACTGCTGATCACTAATCATTACCTCCATTCTTAACCTAGCTTCCTCTATTCTTTCTCATAACTTCAAGCTGTGACTGATACATTTTATCCCTCTGTAGTTACTGCAGCTCTGCACATCACCCTTATTCTTAAAGATAGGTACCAAAACACTTTTCTCCACTCCTCAGGCATCCTCTGACTTTCCAAAATTTCATTAAACAACCTGGTTAAAAATTCCACTGCCATTTCTCCTAAGCACCTCCATGCTTCCACTGGTATGTCATCTGGGCCAACAGCCTTTCCATTCTTCATCCTCTTCATAGCTGTCCTTACTTCCTCCTTGCTAATCTGTTTCACTTCCTGATTCACTATCCCCACATCATCCAACCTTCTCTCTCTCTCATTCTCTTCATTCATCAGCCCTCCAAAGTACTCCTTACATCTACTCAACACACTCTCCTCGCTTGTGAGTACGTTTGCCTCACTATCCTTTACCACCCTTACCTGCTGCACATCTTTCCCAGCTCTGTCCCTCTGTCTAGCCAATGGGTACAGGTCCTTTTCTCCCTCTTTAGTGTCCAATCTCTCATACAACTCTCCATATGCCTTATCCTTAGCCTTTGTCACCTCTCTCCTTGTCATGTGCCTCATTTCCTTATACCCATGTCTACTTTCTTCATCTCTTTGACAATCCCAATTCTTATTCACCAGCCTCTTCCTCTGTATACTCTCCTGTACTTTCTCATTTCACCACCAGGTCTCCTTGTCCTCCTTCCTCTGTCCAGATGTCACACCAAGCACCTTACTTAATTTAGGCCATAAAGATTGTATCTCACAGGTCTCAATGCAGCCAGAGTCAAAAAGCCTATACTAGCAAGCCTTCTGTATTGCCCTTGGGGGTGAACTAATTGCTACTCTGGAAGGGTGAAAGTTTGAAATTGTTTTATGACTTCCAGATGCTACAACACATCTTGGCAAAGCTCTGTCTGCGTGTATGGCAACACATATTTGCGAGATTCTGGTTCAAATTCTTGTAAAGAGGGGTAGTATGGTAACCAGAAGTCAGATGACCAGATGTATGTGATGTCATTCTGTAACCCAGCACAAAAATGATGTTTTAACTCATCCCCTCCAGAACAGCTCTTTAGAGTGTGTACCTTTACATTCTAGTGGGTGTTGCTTGAGCTTTTAAGAAATTATGTCATCACTTTACCGTTATAACAAATACTCACTGACAGATGTCAAATATCAATACAATCGTGTTTGCCATCATGTATGCGTCAATATAAAATATTCTGTTACCTTGTATGTAGCATGGTTTTGGAATTATTAATGCAAATACAAACGAGCAATATTTGATGCCTAGAGGCACAGTAGAAGATAACTGCACTAGACTGTAATGAGTTAACATTAGATGAGACTGAAGTCTCCGAGCACTCTGTTTTTGAAACCTGACAAAGTAAGAAAACCTCTCACCCACTTCATTTTGCCTTCCTTTAGTAAGTGACCAGGGAATAGTAATTCTTTAAATCAGTCAGGAAAATATAGTGATGTTAGTACTGTTTTTCTGCATGTGAATATATTCATCTGTGTTATTTTTAATATTTCTTGTGATTGAAACTCTGTACTTATTGTAAATAGATATTCAGCATTTTTATGTTCTTTTATTATTTACTATTAAATATATTTAAGCTTTTCATTGTGGCTGGTCTATTAGAGAATATTTTAACCTTTGAAAGTACTTATATTTATTTGGTGACACTGCGGCCTCTCCTGAAAGCCTTACTGTTTGGTCAGCATTACCATTTGTATTAGTATTAATTTCACTCAGTATAATTGGGTATCCTTGTAAGAGACTTAGAGTAGTTGGATTTGGAGTGTCTGGTGGCGGTAACTACTTTACAGTCTGGACAGAGGGGCATAGCTAGTAAATTTGTGCCAGCCTTTCCCAGGTGTGTGTGTGTGTGTGTGTCTGAAAATCAAATTTCAAAGAGTGTGTGTGTCAGCTACTTTGAGCAAGGACACAGAGCACTGCTTTCACAGGGGGGGTGCTGAAGGACTTAACTTGGACACTTGGCTGAGGATTCATCTCTACAGCTGTGCCAGTGGGGAGTCCTATTGGGGGCCTGGAGAGAAAGAGAGGGAAACACAGACCCCAGACCGAGTGTGTTCCCTGTGTGCTCTTAAGGGAAATTGTGCTTGGTGCAGAGAGCTGCAGCTGGAGATGCCGTGTGTATCTATTTTTGTTCTGAGTGAATGTCCCTCATTGATGTCAGTGGTGAGGATTCAGATGCCTTGACTACTGGCCCATAGAGGGGATGACACACACTCTCTAGCAGAAAAACATCCACATCACTATTCCATTATTCCCATCCTTCTTACATTGTTGATCATACTGTTCACATTTACTGAAAGTACTCTAAAATTGTTGCTTTTCCTTCTTTTTAAATTTATGGGAAATATTTTTAAATTTTTGTTTTCTTATTTTTACTCTTTCCTTAACTGCATATTTTTCCTGGGTTTATGCACAAACAATCCTTGGTCCTTAGAATCAGATTTTTCACTGGTTAAAATAAAAAAAGGTATGTATGTGTGTGCGTGTATATGTATATGTATATATATATATATATATATATATATATATATATATATATATATATACATATACATATACACACATATATATACATACACACACACACACACACACACACACACACACACACACACACACACACACACAAGTCCACTTTGTAAATTCGAAATACTGAAATCTCGAATTTCAGTATTTCGAATTTACAAAGCCGAATACTCACATTTCCGAAACTGGCAGAAGCACGAAATTCAAAATACCGAAGAACGGATATTTTGAATTTCTGCTTCCGGTGGTATGGAATGTGGATGTTTGGGATTAATTTTGGTAAGTTTGTGTGTGTAAGTATGTTGGTTAGGGGTTTAGTGTGTGTAAGTGTGTGTTGTGACTGTAAGATGTGCGTGTGTGAGTTTCGTTTGTGTTACTGTTTGTGCGATCTCGGAGTTAGAATATATAAGTAGGGGGTGTGGGGTGGTGCAGCTACTATTACTATTATTATCTACTACTACTACTATATGTAGTTTAGATTAGTTTTTTTGATTGTGGAGGGGGGAGTTTTGTGCATGTTTATGTGTGTACTGTATGTGTAGCGTGGGTACGGGATTTTGAATTTCACGGTTGTGTGTTTTCGGGTTTGTGAGTTGTGGTTGGGTTTTCGGCTTTGTGGTTTCGGAATACTAAAATTCGAGATTTCAGTATTTCGAAATTAGAACGTGGACCCATATATATATATATATATATATATATATATATATATATATATATATATATAATTTATCTCTCTAGCCATATAATTATATATATATATATATATATATATATATATATATATATATATATATATATTAGTTTTAATCCCCTCTCTGGGCATGTTTTCCTTTTCCTACAGGCACTATTTCTAATCATTTTTCTCCTTTCATATTATTTTTATTCTTCTACAGTTTCTTTTTCACCTAGTTCACCCTCTTGCCAGCCTCTTTTTGTCCTTCCCCGTGTATGTCTTTCCTTACCCTTCTTTTTCATTATTTACTGTTTGCTCAGTCTGCATTAATGTGCACACCTTTTTAATGTATGTCCTTTCTCCCTACACTGGTTACACTGTACCTTGTCACAATCATTAATTAAATGAGACAATTCTTAATATACCTCTATGACCAGCCACAAAAATAAAATTTGGCAAGTATTTCACCATGCTTTTTTTTCACATTTCAGAACGGCTCCCAACTTCCACTCTTCATTCCATAAGTTTCTGTCATCCCTACTTTCACAATATTATCAACAGTTTCATAAGATCCTGCATACATTTCTTAAGATTGTCTTCTTCCAGCTCATAAGTTCTAAAGTGCAAGCAACATTTTGTTACTACCAGAAAACAAATAACTGGTCCACAGATAAATGTCTTTTTTGTTATACAGTTCCAGAAATATCATCATCACTCCATCAGTTTCAAAAAGTCGCTCTCTCAATATGTATAAAAGACCAAAGTTTTTGAGCTTTAAAACTCAGAAAATTTACCAAATTGTCTCATACACATTATCTGTCTACTAGTGTCATTCTTTGTTGTTATTCTCACAGTTGGTCTTCTCTTCTTTTTTAAAACAGTTTTACTTACAGTTTGCTACTCTCCTTTTTTTGCCTGCTGTCACTGCTGCAAATGTTTTAGTTGCTGCCTTATCTGTTGCCATAAAACCAGACACGTTTTCAGCTTGTTCCTGATTTCTCTTTTACTTTCTGTCATTGGTGCATAACTTACAATTGCTATACTCTTTGCAGCCACATCACCTTGTTCCTTTTCCACATTGCCATCCCCAGCACTTCCAAAAATTTATTTGCCATCTCACCCCATGAAACAGCACCTGGATCATCCTGCTCGGTTATTTTTAACAAAAATCATCTACAAGCCCCCCTGATGCCAGTTGTGTTACCTGCACCACTTCAACAGACTTGCTTACTTCCTTCTCCATGAAGACAGCTAAATGTTGCTCATTTGTTACAGCCGCCATATAGGAATCTTTGATTACATTATGAAGCCCCATATTGGGCAAATGTTTATCCAAATTCTCACTTTCCATCTCCAAAGCTTTTCTTTCCTTCTTTATGTTGCTGCTCCTCCCCTAAAGGCCTTTTCCTTGCTGCTGTACCAGCCTTCTGACACCATCTATCAGTCCCAGAGTGTATTTTTTTTACTTATATACATACATACAATTCATATTTTTATATATTTACAATATTTATATATTTTAACATAATTCAATACATTGATATTTCCATTTAAAGTATTTGCCCCCCACTCTTTTACCCACAACCAAAACCACATTTTTCCAGTATTTTTGTCAATGTTCCTTTTCTACTGTATCTGATTTCATTAACTCTCTCATTCCACATAGGCCACGTTACATAGAGTATGAGTCCAATTTCTTAACTTCATTCTGGGATCTTGTCCCATAAAACCCATACTCTATCATGACCATGTTTAACATGTCAAAATTAAAATAGCTTTTAATCATTCCACAGTTTTTGAATTCTGTCACATTTTAAAAAAACATATTCTGTAGTTTCCAGTTCTTTACAAATATTAGATATTCTATCCTGTTTTGTCTTGTATGGCATATTTGGCCCCACTGGTAATTTTCCTATGGGCAACCTCCACAAAAATCATTGCATTCTTTAATTTTTTTTTTGTTATAATCCCTGTATCTTGTCATTATTGCTTTCTTCTTATCTATTTCTAACTCTTTCCATCGATCCTCAAACAAAAGGATAATATAATGTTAACATACCATCCTTTTCTGTTCCTTTCCATCACATTCTTTTTTAATTTCCACAATACAATTTTACTGTAAAATTCTTTCATTTCTTCATTAATAACAGTTTTACTTCTTTTTTTTTTCACTTCAATTTCTTCCCAAATTTCTCTGTATTATTGTTTGTCAAATCTTTATTATTTTTCATTATTCCTTTTAGTACTTTATACATACTTAGAGGCTGTATGCACAAACAGATTTATCAGCCACAATCCTCTTTGTCTTTCATATACAAAATTCCCCTCTTAACCGGGTTCACTCTTGACCCCCAAATAAATGAAAAATGTTTCTGCATGATTTCTTTTTCATATTTTCTCATATTCATATTTTTGCCAAGTGTAGGGGAAGTTCCCAGATGTCCTGGCCAAATTTCTCCTAGTAGTATAGATACCATATGAGGCCTTCCCTGAAAAGAGGCTACTAGCTAGTGGGACTAGCCCAGTCAACAAAGGATAAATAAAATAAAAACAAATAAACAAAATAACCCCGGAATATCCCCTTTGGATTTTTATCCCTGGGATAATGATTTGCCCTCTGTCATGACGTAGCTATAAAAGTGTTCTACCACTGTTTCATAGTCACCACAATGTAATCGACCAGTGTAAAATGTCTCTTGTACATCTGTAATAAACCCATTACCCAAGAATGTGGGATGCTGTTGAATGTTTTTTGTAGTCTATCCATGCCACACTTTGATCCTTTGCTCCATGTGACTTTCTTTTATTACCTTTTTGTTCTATTCCCTTGATTGATTTTTTCTGGATGGCTATAAGCTCTGTCCTGATCAATTCCAGTAGTTACTTACATATTGCAAGAAGACATGTTATTGGTCTAGAGTTCTTAGGCTGACTTGCAGGTATAATTTTTCCTGTTATTAACCAAGATGGTGTCTGTTTGGGATCTGCATATAGGCAATTCTTTCTCTGGGCTACATCTTTATGTAAACATGCTAATACCATCAGCCAGAAGTTAGGTGATGCAACTGAGCATGGGGTTTTCCATTTAGGAGCTTTTCCTAATTTTGTCTCAGTTTCTCTGTCTTGTTATTCTATCCCATTTCACATCCTCTACATTAGCTTTCCTTGCTGTTTCTTTTAATTCTTGTATCCATTAAGCACCTTTGTTATGTTCAACAGTGTCTTCATAAATACTTATCTAAAATGTAACTACTACTACTTTTCTGATAGTGTTTCTATCCCTGTTTTGTTTCCCAGTTCTCTCTATAGAACCTTTATGAATCATTGATGAATTACTTACTTTAGAATTTTCCTTCATAGATAACTGCATACCTTCTAAATATCTCTGCCTGTGCTGATAATTTTAGTTAATTATTGGAAACTGAATATGATAAATCCTGGTCTGTTTTGATACCATGTGTTGCTGTTACCACATTCACCTTTCTTAAGAATTTTGTTTATCTGCTGCTCTTTTTTTTTTGTATTCTTCTAACAGCGATATTTCTCGTACTTGCTTTAAAGTTTTCTCTATTCAGTGCTTCCATGGCAACATTCTACTTGCTCATGTCCTTTCCTTTGTTACTCTACATTTTTGTGGTACAGACTTATCTGATATTAGCTTTGCTCCACAGTAATGTATCCTATTTATTTTTGTTATATCATATGAATTTCTCTTAAAAGTCCTAATTACTATGTTCATCGGTTTTACCTGTCTTCTAATATTTTAGGTATTGTTTACTTTCTGTAATCTATTCCATTTATCTGTCAGTTAGTCTATCCATCAATATCACAGCATGTAGATCTTCCCTTAGATCATTTTCTTCTGGACTGAAAGCATCTTCTTTGATCTCTGTTTCTTGGAAGTCTTCTACAGAAGATTACAGGGCATCATCCTATGACATACCCTCTACAGATGCATTTTGCTTCATTTTTTGCTCCTCCACATGGGGACCATTGGCCAGCAGATTAATTCCACTGGGATGTAAAGCTGCCAGTAGGAAAATGTTCTATCCACGTCTCATTCTCATAGTTTGATTGCCTGTCTGCATGGGGGAAGAAACATGCCCCCCCCCCTGTTTTCTGATGTACGACACTACTGACGTGTTGACTGTATGCATAGCCATGGGTTTCTGAGGGATAACATTTTAAAAACAGACTGGGGTCCAGACAACTGCCCTGGGCTTCAGGACAATGATGTGCAGTTGTGATTCCTATGGAGTCCAAGACCCTGTGTAGTTCTGTCCTTCACATGTTCCCCTCATCCTTGGGCAGAAGTATCTGTGGTAATGAGATCTGTGGTCTGTGGACCTACAAATGGTTGCCAGATATTGAGATATAGGAAGTGAAAACATGACTAAAAAGGCTGCATGCATTACTGTGACTGCTAAAGAGCAGTATGCCATGTTGGTGCCACTGCAATTTATGTGTCACCTAAAAAGGTCTCATATGTTGCTGCACATGAAGGACAGCAGATATCACAGCTGCCATGGAACTCAGCACTTTGAGAATGTAACCGTGTGCCTACTTGTTCCAACAAAATCTGCTGAACTACTGAATGAAGGATCTACAATCTTTATGGAGTTATGAAGGATTTACAGAAAGAGATGTTCAGAATGTGCTCTAGAAAGGGGTCCATGGAAGTAGATACTGTAGGAAGAAATAGCCAGGGAATTGTTATAGCTAGGCTTGTATAGGCCCTAGGGCCGATAGCCTAGTACCAACTTATGAAACTATAACATTTTACATAGGGGCACCTGTGGCTTGCGTTGGTTTACAGTGATTCTCAGGGACTGGAAAAGTCTGGTTAGGGACCTCGCATTTTATTGAAGGGGCATCTATGAAGGCGCAGCTAGAAGCCAGTTATCCAGATGAAGGAATACCTTGGATCCCAGTAGTGCCAAGTGAGATGTTACTACTGCTATGCACTTGGTGTATACCTTGGGATTAGTGGTGAAGTGAAAGGGCAGACATCAAAGCCAGTAGTGGTTGGCTCCTACTCTGAATTGCAAGAGACTTCCTGACTTATAAAGTAGGTTCTTGAAGATCTAAAGAGCACTTCCAGTCTCTAGACAGACACTGAAGGGCTGTTAGCATAGTGCCCATGCAAAACATTTCTATGTGAATGAACCTGTTTAAGCCACTTACATCTAGGATGAGTCTGATGTCCTTTGTCTTTTTCTGGTACCAGAAAAATTCCAGAACAGTAGTGTTGGCCTCTGTCATTCACTGGAACCTTTCAGATAGGGAAAGGATTGGTGCCTTCTGCCCTGCTTGTTTAATCTTGTACAGTAGGGCATCTGGCAGAGAATTTCTAGTTGGAGGGGAATCTGATTACAGGAATCTCATGTCCTCTGCATATTATGTCTCTTAGCTAATGACCTTAAACCTCAGAGATCTGTAGAACAGCATCTTCCCCAACTGCCTCTGGAGGGGAGGAGGAGGAGAAATGGCAACAGGGGGATCAAAGAGTCTCCTCACAAAGAGGAGGGCCTGTTTCATCTTTAAAGTATCATCAGTCAGGTTCTGGACAGGATGGTTGAACAGCATAACCAAAAGCACAAGATCTTGTTTTTGAGCTCCTCCATCAAGAAGCAGAATCTCAACATCTTCCTGTGCAAAATGCATGCTTGTCTATGATCCTGGCCAAAACATCAACTCAGTCATCATTACAACAGGGCGCGTCATAACCCACCATGGACTCTGTGGATAGGGTCTTGCAATGGCACTCTGAGCCCAAACTCGAGCGGAGAGGTAAGAGGCAAGAGGAGAGGACAGATGCTGGAATCTTGTGTGGGACTGAATAAAATCACATAGGATTCAGCATTACAGAGTTTGGTGAGGCGATCTAATAACATTGGGAGTGGACTGTAAATGGCACTCAATTTTTTCAGAGCCAATGGAACAGAATCAGAATTTTAAGAAACAGTGTCCTTGAGATTCTCCAAGATCTCTGATGATTTTTAGGCTAAATGAGTACTACAACCCCCACTGCCTGCAGACAGAAGCTTACACAAGACAGACATATGCCAAACCAGTGTTAAACATCATGGGATCTAGCAGTGACACTAAATTATGCATTACCTAAGTATTAGGGCAGTGGGGTAAAAGGCCTGTGTCTATCATAGGCATCTAACCAAATTCCTTACTACCAGACATTAAAACAACCATTTAATGTTGAGGTCTTAAAGTATGAGTACTAGCATATAATGATGAAATGGACCCTTCCTTGACTGGGTGTGCTTGTCCACATGGTCAGGGGACAGACCAAGGAGGAGAATCCCAGTATTGGGCACCAATGATCCATGAGTAGATAATCTAAGAAATAGATTCCTGGGGTCAAGGTGGAGCCAGGAGTTTCAACTGACCATCTGAAAACAGGGCAGTAACCCACAGGTGCACTACTTATAAGGTCAAAGCTGAGGTCAAGGCAGCACAAAAACCTTAGTATGCACCCTCCTCCAAAGTCAGAGCTAACGTCATGCCTCCCTTAATCTCAGCATTCTCAGCTAAGAAAATAGATTTGTATGAGCTTCAACCCTTGTTACTCAGTAGTGAGCTCACAATCTGAAAGGTCTGGGGGCCAGGTTGGATATCAGATTTATCTAAAGACAGATCAGGTAATGAACTAGCCATTGATGACTTTTCCTTGTAGTGATGTTGTGACATATGCCTGGAGATGTAAGGAGGACCCTCCTGCTATTCACCATGAGAAGAGTTCTCAACCAGTGACATTTTTGCATAGTGAACTAGCAATTTTTCTGGCTTTTAACACTGAGTAACTACACTGAATATGTGACACTTGTGGCAGTTATCAACATTATATTGTTTCCTAAAAGATTTTGGATGTTAATCTGATAGTCACGTGGCGAATTATATGATGCCTAAGCATGAAAACAAATGGCTTTGCTAACAGCAGCAAGGATTGAGATCCAGACTTTGTGACTGGCAAAAAAGGAACTGAGGAGTTAAAATTATATACTTATTTAAGTGGTGTCTTAAATAATGTGCATTGCGCAGGCACAATGCCAAATTCCCATAGGTGGAAAAGTACTACTAAACCACATACCTATCAAGTAGGGTCCAACATCTGACAGTGTGACAAACATAACTTAAATGCAAATGTCTACAGATGACATCTACATTACTCCTAAAATAATAAGGGAAACACTGAGAAGTAACAGTAAAAATTACTTAAAAAATACAGCTTGTAACATTATCAAAGAAATGTTTCCCTGCACAACATTCCACACCCATGATCAGACTGGTGAATTATTAGTTCTAAATTGACTTTACCATGTATCCTCAATCCAGACAATAAAAAGGTCACTTGCATGCTCTTGGTAGGGCAATAAAAGTGTTTTGCTCCAGACCATCCTGCATTGTTTTAGGGACATTCTCTTTTCCTCAATTCTTTGCAACTGTGGAGCTGGTACATATAGAAAGTACAGTTGTGTATACCTACCATAAATGTAGATGTTCGAGTGTCTTCACTGTTGCAGTCATAACTGTTGGGTACTCCTGCCGGCAGGCAGCCCGAGGTCGGCCAGAATATCAAAGTCTGGGTCCGGCGTCGGCTGTTCCAGCCAGAACCCTGACGTCAGAGCGTATGGGTATAAAGCTGACAGCCGACGCCATCTTCTCCAGCCTTTCTTGCCCCTGATGTCAGAAGCCCCCATAAAACCAAAAAGGTGTCCCAAGGGAAACACAAATACACCAGAAAGGTAGTGGAAAAGGAAACACAGTAAGCAAATAGAAACAAGAGGGGTCTGGAGGGAAACACCGACTGCAACAGTGAAGACACTCGAACATCTACATTTATGGTAGGTATACACAACTGTACTATGTTCTTCATGTTTCACTGTTGCAGTCATAACTGTAGGGTAGAATCCCAAAGCTGAGACTACGGGAGGAGGTTATGAAGTAGAAGGAGCAGCTAGAAGACCCTGCAAAACAGCAGAGGCAAAGCCTGCCCTAGACTTAGAGTACAAAGGGAGGTTATAGTGCTTGGAAAAAGTATGCACAGAACTCCAAGTGGCAGCCTCCAGAATGTCCTTGGTAGGAACTCCTCTGAGAAAGGCTGCTGAAGTGGCAGCTGCTCTAGTAGAATGAGTCCTGACGGTACATGGAATCTGTTTTCCACGAAGAGAGTAACAATATCTTATTCCATGAGCAATCCATTTGGAAATAGTTTGCTTAGAAATGGCTTTACCAAGAGAACTGGAAGCAAAAGAAATAAGCAATTGATCTGATTTTCTGAAAGTTTTAGTTTTGTCCAGGTAAAAACGTAGTTGCCTGTGTACGTCCAATGAATGCAAAATCCTTTCCCCCTTATTTTGGGGTTTTGGAAAAAAGGTAGGAAGGTGAATGGTCTGATTTAGAGCCACTCTAGAAACAACCTTAGGCATAAACGTAGGATTGGTCCTCAAGGAAACTCTGTCCTGATGGAAAATGAGGTATGGTTCCACGGCCATGAGGGCTTGTAACTCAGACACCCTTCTGGCAGAAGTCAAGGCCAACAAGATAGCTGTCTTCCAGGATAAGAACTTAATATCCGCAGAGGCAGCAGGCTCAAAAGGAGGCAAAGTAAGCTTTTCCAAGACATAGTTGAGATCCCAAGGAGGGACAGGAGGAGTTCTAGGAGGTTTTAAATTCTTAGCTCCTCTCAGAAATTGTCTGACCAACTGGTGGGAAAAAATGGGAGGATCACAATTGAAATGTGCTGAAATAGCAGAAGCATGAATTTTAATGGAAGAAAATGAAAGACCTTTAAGCAAAAGATCTGAGAGATAAAGTAAAATAGATGAGATATCAGGTATTAGAGGGTCAGAGCCACGATCCTGCATCCAAATACAAAATCTTTTCTATTTAGAAGCATAAGATTTCCTTGTACTAGGACGCCTAGCTTCCAAAAGAACATCCAAAACTTGTTTAGGAAGAGAAGAAGGAATCAATTGCCTTTGATGAGCCAAGCTGCTAGACAGAGAGTCTTGATTTGAGAGTGAAATACCTGACCCTGATGCTGGGACAGTAGAGAATGGGTCAGATGGAGGACTCCAAGGAGGGGCCGAGGAAAGGTGCAGTAGAGTAGGGTACCAAAACTGACGAGGCCAATTTGGAGCTATCAAAATGATCAGTCTGGGTTTGTCTAGCTTTATCTTTAGCAATACCCGAGGCAGAAGAGGAAGAGGAGGGAAGGCATATCCCGAAAGATTCCTCCAGCTGAAGGACAGGGCATCCACTTTCCAAGCTGTCTTGTGGAAGGACCTGGTGCAAAAGAGAGGCAACTGATGGTTGAGATGGGAAGCAAACAGATCTATCTGAGGACAGCCCCAAACTGCAGTTATCTTGCTGAATAATGGGGTCCAACATCCATTCGTGAGGATCCAAAATGTTTCTGCTTAAGCTGTCTGCTAAGAGATTTTGTTTTCCTGGAATGAATTGTGCCTGTAGATCCAGATTCAAATTTAGGGCTGTATCCCATAAGGTCATGGCAAGTCTGCAAAGGGGGTAAGAGTGAGAGCCCCCTTGCTTGTTTATGTACCACATGACTGTGGTATTGTCTGTTCGAATTAGCAGAGGCCCTGGCTTCAAAAGAGTATGGAAGGCTAGAAGAGCATTTTGGACTGCTAACATTTCTTTCAAGTTGATGTGCCATAGAAGGTGTTTGTTTGTCCAAGAACCCTGTTGGCATTTGTCTAGAAAATGAGCTCCCCATGCATAATCCGAAGCGTCCATGGTTATGATCTGAGTAGGTTGAAGTAGATGAAAGGGCTTGCCTTCGTTCAAAACACACGCCCTGGACCACCAAAGGAATTCCTTCTGGAGGCAGGGAATCAGTGGAATCATTGTATCCAGACTGTGGCAATGTTGAGACCATACACTCTTTAGGTACCATTGAAGTTTCCTCATGTGAAGCCTCGCATTTGGAATCAACAGGATGCAAGAGGCCATGTAGCCCAGAGCCTGCAGGAATTTCCTTGCAGTGAGCTGAGTCAATGCTGCCAAGGTCTTGAAGATTGAAGCCAGCTGTAACTGTTTTTCTAGAGTGAGGAAGGCCTTCTGTAAACTTGTGCCCAAAAGAGCTCCCAAGAAGGTCATTCGTTGAGAAGGAATCAAATGTGACTTTTTTGTGTTCACTGAGAATCCCAGTAGTAAGAGAAGGCGTTGAACAAAATGTAGGTGTTGAAGTAGAAGGTCTTTGCTGTCTGCCTGAATTAAACAGTCGTCCAGATAGGGGTAAATCTGAATCCCCTGTAGTCTGCAGTAAGCCACTACTGGAGCCAGGCATTTGGTAAAAACTCTGGGCGCAGTAGATAAGCCAAATGGCAGTACAGAGAATTGGAAGTGTCTCGAGCCTGCCTTGAATCTGAGGTACTTTCTGCAATGTTGCCTTATGGGGACATGTAAATAAGCCTCTTTTAAGTCCAATGTTACCATCCAAGCATCTCGTGAGAGCATTGGAAGAAGTTGTTGAAGTGTAAGCATCTTGAATTTCGGAATTTCCAAAAAGGTGTTTAATGTTGAGAGGTCCAGAATAGGTCTCCAAGAGTTTTGTTTTCTTGGGACCAGAAAAAGTCTTGAGTAAAAACCTTTCCCCACCTCTAGAGGTGGAACAGGTTCTATGGCTCTTAAGGCTAATAAAGAGTCCACTTGATTTAAGGCCTCTGTCCATTGATGTTTTGGCAGATCTGGCCAGCCGGAAGGCCTTGGCAGAGTGTGAAAGTGGAATCTGTAACCTTTCAAAAATCACGTCTAACACCCATTTGTCCTGGGTAATGTGAGTCCAGTTTTGGTAAAAAAGAGAAAGTTTTCCTCCGAGAGGGGCATCCAGGGAAGGAGGACCTGAAGCCCAACAGAGGGAGTCATTGAGTCTGCTTTCTTTGGGTTTGAGATCTGTCTTCTCCCCTTCTAGGTGAAGAAGTAGTCCACTGTCTAGATCTGTAAGAGGCCTGAGCCTGCGCCCGACCTCTGGAGCGTCTATATCTTCCCCTTTGAGGCCTGTCAGAGGAGGGAAAAGACCAATTTTTGGAGGGTCAATTCCTGGAAAATCTAGGAGGCTGTACTTGCAAGAAATCTTTTACAGTCTGCATAGACTTGGCTTTTTCTTCCATCTTTTTAATCACCTCCTCAGCCTTAGACCCAAATAAGACATCATGCTGAACAGGGGCATCTAGCAATTTTGCCTTAACTTGTTCAGGTAAATTCTGCTCACGAAGACAAGCATGTCTCCTGATAACAGTACCAGAGGCAGCCGCCCTGCAAGAAGCCTCTAAGGCATCAAAACCACAATGTAAACTATGTTTGCTAACTTGTTCAGTAGCATGCAACACATCCTGTAATTCCTTGTCCTCAGCACAAGCAGGAAAGGAAGAAATCTTTTGTTTTAAAACAGATAAAAGAAACTGTTGATACTTAAACATGTGAAAAGCACAGTTTTGTACCTACCATAAATGTAGATGTCCGATAGGTATGCATCTGCAGTCATAACATATGGGGTTGTCCTGCCTCAGGCAGCCCTTCGGTCGGCCGGATTCCAAAGTCTGGGTCTGGCCTCGGCTGATGTCGCACTTTCCCCGACGTCAGAGCGTCTGGGGTATAAAAGCATCAGCCAACGCCATTTTCCTCAGTTTTTCTTGCCCCAGATGCCAGGTGCACTCTAGGAAGGCTAAATTTGGATAAATGCTGAAAAGTTCCAAACATTTGCAAATTATATACATGTATAAATAAACAAACAAATACACCATAATAGATTCCCCCAGCTAGCTAAAAGAGGGGTAAGCACCCTAGGAATACCAGAGGGGAAGGAGGGAGGGTAATCCTGACTGCAGATGCATACCTATCGGACATCTACATTTATGGTAGGTACAAAACTGTACTATGTCCTTCAAGGATGCATCTGCAGTCATAAAGTACAGTTTTGTACCTACCATAAATGTAGATGTCCGATAGGTATGCATCTGCAGTCCTAACATATGGGTTGTCCTGCCTCAGGCAGCCCTTCGGTCGGCCGGATTCAAAAGTCTGGGTCTGGCCTCGGCTGATGTCGCTCTTCACCCGACGTCATAGCTGCTGTGGTATAAAGGCATCAGCCGACGCCATTTTCCTCAGTGTTTCTTGCCCCAGATGCCAGGTGCCCTCTAGGAAGGCTAAATTTTGGATAAATGCAAATAATTCCAAACAGTAGAGATCAAAAAAAAAAAAAAAAAAAATATATATATATATATATATATATATATATATATATATACATATATGCAAACAAATACACCATAATAAATTCCCCCAGCTAGCTAAAAGAGGGGTAAGTACCCTAGGAATACCACAGAGGGGAAGGAGGGTGGGTAATCCTGACTGCAGATGCATACCTATCGGACATCTACATTTATGGTAGGTACAAAACTGTACTATGTCCTTCAAGGATGCATCTGCAGTCCTAACATATGGGTAGAATACCATAGCCAAACTGGGGGAGGAGGCACTAAGATAAGGATGGTGTAGTCAAGATCCCTTGCAAAACAGCAGTTGCAAAACCTGCTCGGGATCTGGAGTATAGAGGAAGATTATAATGCTTGGCAAATGTATGCACGGAGCTCCAAGTAGCAGCTTCTAAAATGTCTTTGGTAGCCACACCTCGTAGGAAAGCTGTAGTGGTGGCTGTAGCTCTTGTGGAGTGAGGTCTGATATTTTCAGGAGTTGTCTTTCCATGAAAAGAGTAGCAAAATCTAATGCAATTTCCTATCCATTTTGAGATTGTCTGTTTTGAAATTGCTTTCCCTTGTATTCCTGTTGCATATGCTACCAGAAGCTGGTCAGTTTTTCTGTTGGTCTTAGTTCTGTCCAGATAGTAGCGTAATTATCTGTGCACATCCAAGGTATGTAGTAGTCTTTCCCCCCTGTTCTGTGGGTTGGGGAAGAATGTAGGTAAATGAATCGCTTGGTTCAATGATACTCTGGAGACCACTTTTGGCATAAAAGTAGGGTTAGTTCTCAGAGACACTCTATCCTGATGGAAGATAAGGAAGGGCTGTACTGCCATTAATGCCTGTAACTCAGATACCCTTCTTGCTGAAGTGATTGCTAGCAGGAAAGCAGTTTTCCAAGATAAGAACTGTAAGTCTGCTGTTGCTGCTGGTTCAAAAGGGGGAAGTGTTAACTTTTCCAGCACAAAGTTGAGATCCCATGTGGGTAAAGGTGGTTTCCTTGGAGACTTTACATTTTTGATTCCTCTCAAGAACTGCCTGAGTAGAGGATGAGAGAAGACAGGAGGATCCATGTTGTATTCTGCTGAAATTGCTGATGCATGAATCTTAATGGAGGAGTAGGACAGGCCATTGTGGAACAGTTCTGCTAAGTATTCCAGGATGTGTGCTATGTTTGCCAATGAGACATTTTCTCCCTTTGCTGCACTTCAAATGAGGTATCTTTTCCATTTGGCTGAATAAGTTTTCCTTGTGGAGGGTCTGCGTGCCTCCAGGATAATGTCCTTAACCCTCTGAGATAAATCTGGTTTATTTTGTTTTATGCAATATTCCAAGCAGCTAGCTTCAGTGTTTTCAAGTTTGGATGTAGGATCTTGTAGTTGTTCTGTGTTAGAAGTAAGGGAAATAGAGGTAGAGGCCATGCGTGTGTCCGAGACATGCTTCTCAGTAGCGGGTACCAATGTTGCCTCGGCCAGTCTGGAGCTATCAGGATTACCCTTGGCTGATCCTCTTTGATCTTCAGTAGGACTTTGTACATCAAAGGAAGAGGTGGGAATGCATATGCTGTCAGGTTTTTCCAGCTGAAGGAAAGGGAGTCCACCCTCCAGGCAAGTGGGTGGTATGCTCTTGTGCAGAATTTCTTCAATTGGTGGTTGAGTGGGGAGGCGAACAGGTCTATCTCTGGCAGTCCCCATTTCTTTGTTATGGCTTTGAAGATATCTGGATGCAGTCCATTCGTGAGCATCCGTGGTAGTTCTGCTTAAGGTGTCTGCTAGTGAATTTTCTTTTCCTGGTACAAATCCGGCCTGTAGTTGAATGTTGAGATTCAGGGCCACATTCCACAGGTCCATTGCCATCTGGCATAGAGGACATGAGTGTGTACCTCCCTGTTTGTTGATGTACCACATGACTGTGGTATTGTCCGTCCTTATCAGCAGGTGACCTTGTTGAAGGAGTGGTCTGAATGCCTGGATTGCATGTTTCACTGCCAGCATCTCCTTTAGATTTATGTGTAGATTCAGCTGGTCTTGGGTCCATAGGCCTTGTATACACTTGTCCACTGTGTGTGCCCCCCAGCCTAGGTCTGAGGCGTCCGTGGTGATGGTCTGGCTTGGATGTGGTTTGTGGAAAGGCAATCCTCTGTTCAACTGACAGGCCTGAGCCCACCACAGGAATTCTTGTTTCAGGCATGGAATTATTGGAATCTGGGCTTCTAGACTGTGCTTGTGTTGAGACCATACATTCCTTAGGTACCATTGCAACTTTCTCATATGCAGCCTGGCATGCGGAATCAATATTATGCAGGATGCCATGTAACCCAGGGCTTTTAGGACTTTCCTTGCTGTAAGCTGAGTTTGTGTTGTTAATGTCATGAAATAGACTGGTAGTTGTTTTTGTTTTTCTTCTGTGAGAAAAGCCATCTGAGTTGATCTATCCAGTTCTGCACCCAAAAAAGTTATCCTTTGGGATGGTACTAGTCTTGACTTTTGCATGTTGACTGTGTATCCCAAGGCTTGCAACAGTTGTATGACATTTTCCAAATCTTTTGTTAATTTTGCCTTGTTGTCCGCTTGTATTAGGCAGTCGTCCAGGTATGGGTAAATTTGAATTCCCTGAAGCCTGCAATGAGCAATTACTGATGACAGGCATTTCGTGAATACTCTGGGCGCAGTAGATAAGCCAAAGGGCAATGCTGAGAATTGATAATGCTCTGATCCTGCAAGAAATCTGAGGTGTCTTCTGCAATCTGGTCGTATAGGGACGTGCAGGTATGCCTCCTTGAGATCTAGAGTCACCAGCCAAGACTCCTTGCCCAGCATGGGAAGAAGTTGCTGGAGGGTCAGCAATTTGAATTTTGGAACAATGAGGAATGTGTTCAGTGCGGACAAGTTGAGAATAGGTCTCCATTGATTTTCTTTTCTTGGTACAAGGAAAAGCCTGGAGTAAAATCCTTGGCCTTGTTCCATAGGTGGTATCTTTTCTATAGCTCTCATCCTTAGTAAGTTGCTGATTTGTCTTTGAGCCTCTGTTTTTTGGCTTGGTGGTAGGTTTGGCATTCCTCTCTTTTGTGGTAGAGTGTGGAAGTGAAACCTGTAGCCCTTGTCTATTGTTTGTAAAGTCCATTTGTCTCCTGTAATGCAATGCCAATTGTCGAAAATAAGGCTAGCTTTCCAAGGGTTCTTCCAGTTGTTCCCTGGTAGGCGGAACTAGAGCCAAGTCATTGTGTCTGTCCTGTGGAAGTGGTTGTAGTTGAATCTGTGGCAGCACTTCTCTGGTTGGTAGGTTGCCACTGACGTCCCCTGTAGGCACCCCTAGATTGACCTCTGCCTCTTGGGCGTCTATTTCTGCCTCTCTGTGCTCTGGAGGAGTCTGGAAAGGACCAATTCTTCGAAGGCCAATTTCTGCTAAACCTCGGAGGTTGGACCTGTAAGAAATCCTTGACTGTTTGGACAGATTTTGCTTTTTCTTCCACTTTCTTTAGAACCTCCTGTGCAGGGGAGCCAAACAAACTTTGTTTCTCCATAGGAGCATCTAGGAGTTTTGACTTAACATGGTCTGGTAAAGATTGTTCTTTTAGCCAGGCATGCCTTTGAATCACTGTTCCAGTCATAGCTGATCTAAAGGAAGCCTCCAGTGCATCATAGCCACATTTTAAGAAATGGTTACTGACCTGCGGAGAGTTCTGTACCAAATCCTGAAGGGACATGAGGTCTATAGGTTCAGGAGAGGACAGTTTTTTATTTAGCTGGTCTAACAAAAATTCCTGGTACTGTATCATGTGAAATTGACAGTTTAAGGCCCTGGCCGAAAGAGTAGCAGAAGTATAAACCTTTTTACCCCATCACTCTAATGCTCTAGATTCCCTTTCAGAGGGAAGAGGGTTTTTGGCAGAGGCAGCTGCCACACCTTTAGGGCCCTGTGAAATGGTTTCAGGGTCTGCAACAGGAGCCTTATACAAATGGTAATGTGTGTCCGGGACCCTGTAATATCTGTCAGGCTTGGCAGGGGCCGGAGGAAGAGAATCAGGGGCAGTACAGGCATCATTATATGCATCATCAACAACTGTTAGTACTGGAGGAATGGCTAAAGGCCTATGCTGTGGTAAGTGTAAAAAAGTCCTTAGCCTTTTCCTTGAGTCTGAAAAATCCTGGCCCTGCCATTGGAAGTGTTCTCTCATAGCATGTAGAGTTTCCCCAAAAGAAAATTCTTCAGGAGGAGAAGCAGAAGGAATGGAGTCTTCTGCATCAGAATCCTCATAAGGAGAATATGGGCCTTCCTGATGGTCTGAAATATCTGAGTCATCAGAGGAATAGTATGTAGAGACAGGTTCCGGGGGTTCAGTCCTAGGCCTCTTATCTGGAGGGGGTTGAGAGGCCCTGTCTGGGTGAGGTTGGGATCCCCTGATCAAAGAAATAATATCCTCAGCCAGGCTGAGTATTTGGGAACTAGAGGTAGGCCTGTGTGAG
The DNA here is from genome assembly GCF_019279795.1 of Protopterus annectens. Lineage (NCBI taxonomy): Eukaryota > Metazoa > Chordata > Ceratodontiformes > Protopteridae > Protopterus > Protopterus annectens. Next base: position 729,937,037 of record NC_056730.1, read on the forward strand.
GGAGATTTAGCAGGTAAGGCCTTAGAAGATTTAGCTGCTTTAGCCCTGGAAAAGGCCTTGATAGACATAGAGGCAGGGGGTCTAGCAGCCCCATGTGCAGGGGTAGATATGTCTAAGGGAATAGTGTCTGACAAATCCTGGGTGCCTGCTTCTGTAGCAGTAATTCCAGTAGCAGATTCAGCCATGCTCTGTGAGGCCTCGGCTATCGGAGGCATGCTTTCGGCCGAAGGAAGAACCGAGGACTCGGTTTCAGCCGAAACCGAGACACTCGCGGTTGGCCTAACCGAGGCTTCAGCCGAAACCGCGGACCGCGAGTGTCGGTCCTTTTCCTTGCGCTTTTTAGCTAATTGTGCAGTCGGAGTCTCCGACGGCATTTTGTATGCAAAAGCGGGACCAAAAAACTCCTCTGCAAACTCCGAACGACGTCTAAGCGTCCGTCGGTTGAAGGAAGCACAGGCTAGACAAGCTGATACGTCGTGGTCTGGGCCTAAGCAAGGAAGGCAGTAAGAGTGGAAATCCTTATGAGGTATTTGTTTCCCACAAGATAAACAATTATTTACTTTGTCTAACATCGGCTGAGGCAAGAAAGAGTCCCCAACGGGGTACTTAGCTTTTTAGAAGTCTTCGGTAGTAGGAATCTCTGGATATGACCGACCGGCACTTGCGAACAGCTTCTGCTTCAGGCACCGCGCGGCAAGAAAGACTGAGGAAAATGGCGTCGGCTGATGCCTTTATACCACAGCAGCTATGACGTCGGGTGAAGAGCGACATCAGCCGAGGCCAGACCCAGACTTTGGAATCCGGCCGACCGAAGGGCTGCCTGAGGCAGGACAACCCATATGTTAGGACTGCAGATGCATCCTTGAAGGACATCATATGGGTAGAATACCATAGCCAATCTGGGGGAGGAGGTACTAAGAAAAGGATGGTGTAGTTAAGATCCCCTGCAGTACTGCAGTTGCAAACCCTGCTCTGGATCTAGAGTATAAAGGTAGATTGTAATGCTTGGCAAATGTATGCACGGAGCTCCAAGTAGCAGCTTCTAAAATGTCCTTGGTAGCCACCCCCCGTAGGAAGGCTGTAGTGGTGGCCGTGGCCCTTGTGGAGTGAGGCCTGATATTTTCAGGAACTGTCTTTCCATGAAAGGAGTAGCAAAAGCGAATGCAATTTCCTATCCATTTTGAAATTGTCTGTTTGGAAATTGCTCTTCCTTGCACCCCAGTTGCATATGCTACAAAAAGTTGGACAGTTTTTCTGCTAGTTTTTGTTCTGTCCAAGTAGTAGCGTTGTTGCCTGTGTATATCCAGGGTGTGCAAAAGTTTTTCCCCTCTATTCTGTGGATTAGGGAAGAACGTAGGCAAGTGAATAGCTTGGTTCAAGGATATCCTAGATACCACCTTTGGCATGAAAGTAGGATTGGTTCTTAGTGACACCCTGTCCTGGTGGAAAATAAGAAAAGGCTGCACTGCCATTAATGCTTGTAACTCAGATACTCTTCTTGCTGAAGTGACTGCCAGAAGGAATGCAGTTTTCCAAGATAGAAACTGTAGATCCGCTGATGCTGCTGGTTCAAAAGGAGGTAGTGTCAGTTTCTCCAGCACAAAGTTGAGATCCCAGGCAGGAAGAGGGGGTCTTCTTGGAGGCTTAATATTTTTGATTCCTCTCAGAAATTGTCTGAGGAGAGGGTGTGAGAAGATAGGTGGATCCACATTGTATTCTGCTGAAATTGCTGAAGCATGAATCTTAATGGAAGAATAGGACAGGCCATTGTGGAACAATTCTGCTAAGTATTCTAGGATATGTGTTAGGTTTGCCACTGTGACATCTGTGCCATTTGATGTGCTCCAAATGAGAAATCTCTTCCATTTAGCCGAGTATGTCTTCCTTGTGGAAGGCCTGCGAGCCTCCAGGATAATGTCCTTCACCCTCTGAGATAAAACAGTTTGATTGGGATTTAAGGAATTTTCCAGGCAGTTAGCTGCAATGTTTTCAAGTTGGGATGCAGGGTCTTGAAATTGTTCTGCGTCAGAAGAAGAGGCCATAGGGGGAGAGGCCATGATTTTGCCTGAGACATGCTTCTCAATAATGGATACCAGTGTTGTCTTGGCCAGTCCGGAGCTATTAGTATCACTTTTGGCTGTTCCTCCCTGATCTTCAGTAGAACCTTGTACATCAATGGGAGAGGTGGGAAGGCATATACTGTTAGGGCTTTCCAGCTGAAAGAGAGAGAGTCCACCCTCCAAGCCTGTGGGTGGTATGTCCTTGAGCAGAATGTCTTCAGTTGATTGTTGAGTGGGGAGGTGAACAAATCTATCTCCGGCATTCCCCGTCTTTGCTATGAGTTGGAAGATGTCTGGGTGCAGCATCCATTCGTGTGCATCCATGGTAGTTCTGCTTAAGCTGTCCGCCAGTGTATTTTCTTTCCCTGGCACAAATTGGGCCTGTAGTTGGATATTGAGATTCAGGCATAGTTCCCACAGATTCATAGCCATCCGGCATAGAGGGTAGGAATGCGTGCCTCCCTGCTTGTTTATGTACCACATGACCGTGGTGTTGTCTGTCCTTATTAACAGGTGTCCTTGTTGGAGGAAGGACTTGAATGCCTCGATTGCATGCCTCACTGCCAGCATTTCCTTTTGGTTTATGTGCATGCTTAGCTGTCCTTGAGGCCATAGGCCTTCGATACATTTGTCCTCCATGTGTGCTCCCCATCCTCGGTCTGAGGCGTCCGTGGTGATGGTCTGCCTTGGTTTTGGTTTGTTGAAAGGCAACCCTCTGTTGGACTGGCAGGCCTGAGCCCACCACAGGAATTCCTTTTGAAGGCATGGAATGATTGGTATCATGGTTTCTAAACTGTGACTGTGCTGAGACCATACACTCCTGAGGTACCATTGTAATTTCCTCATATGCAGCCTGGCATGTGGTATTAGAATTATGCAGGATGCCATGTAACCCAGGGCCTGCAGGATTTTCCTTGCAGTAAGCTGAGTTCGTCTTGTCAGAATCATGAAGTAATCTGGAAGTTGTTTTTGTTTTTCTTCTGTGAGAAAGGCCATTTGGGTGGTTGTGTCCAGATCTGCACCCAAAAAGGTTATCCTTTGGGATGGTACTAGTCTTGACTTTTGGACGTTGACTGTGTATCCCAAGGGCTGTAGCAGGTGTATGGCATAGGCCAAGTCCTTTATCAAATTTTCCTTGTTGTCCGCTTGTATTAGGCAGTCGTCCAGGTATGGGTAAATTTGAATTCCCTGTAGTCTGCAATGTGCAATTACTGATGCCAGGCATTTCGTGAATACTCTGGGCGCAGTAGATAAGCCAAAGGGCAATGCTGAGAATTGATAATGCTCTGATCCTGCAAGAAATCTGAGGTGTCTTCTGCAGTTTGGTCGAATAGGGACATGCAGGTATGCCTCCTTGAGATCTAGAGTCACCAGCCAAGACTCCTTGCCCAACATGGGAAGAAGTTGCTGTAGGGTCAGCATTTTGAATTTTGGCACAATGAGATAAGTGTTCAGTGCGGACAGGTCGAGAATAGGCCTCCATTGATTTTCCTTTCTTGGTACAAGGAATAGTCTGGAGTAAAATCCTTGGCCTTGTTCTGAACATGGTACCTTTTCTATAGCTTTCATCTGAAGTAAATTGCTGATTTGTTTTAAAGCCTCTGCCCTCTGATTTGGTGGAAGGTTTGGCATTCCGCCTCTTTTTGGCAAAGTGTGAAAGTGGAACCTGTATCCTTTGTCTATTATTTGCAGTGTCCATGTATCCTTTGTGATATAATGCCAGTTTTTTGAGAATAAAGCCAGCTTTCCACCCAAAGGTGCTTCTAGTTGATCCCTGGTAGGCGGAATCAGAGTTAAGTCATTGACCTTGACCTGTTGTAGTAGTTGTTGTTGTTGCTGTTGCACTACTCCTCTGGTTGGCAGGCTGCCACTGACGGCCTCTGTATGAGCCCTTCAATTGACCTCTGCCTCTAGAGTGCCTGTTCCTGCCTCTCTGGGCTCTGTCCGAGTCTGGAAAGGACCAATTCTTAGTAGGCCAGTTTCTGCTGAATCTATGTGGTTGAACTTGCAGGAAATCTTTAACTGTTTGCACAGATTCTGCCTTTTCTTCAACCTTTTTTAAGATCCCCTGAGCAGAGGAGCCAAATAAATTTTGTTTTTCCATTGGAACATCCAGGAGTTTAGCTTTGACATGGTCTGGCAAAGATTGCTCCTTCAGCCAGGCATGCCTACGAATAACTGCCCCAGTCATAGCTGATCTAAATGAAGCCTCCAGTGCATCATAGCCACATTTTAAGAAATGATTACTAACCTGTTGTGAGTTGTGTACCAAATCCTGAAGGGATTTACGGTCTAGGGGTTCAGGAGAAGAAAGTTTCTTATTCATTTCATCTAACAAATATTCCTGGTACTGTATCATATTAAATTGACAGTTTAATGCCCTGACAGAAAGAGTTGCAGAAGTATACACCTTCTTTCCCCATCTCTCTAAAGCTCTAGACTCTCTGTCAGAGGGTAGAGGATTTTTGGCAGTAGCCGCAACCCCTTTAGGGCCCTGAGAAATAGTTTCTGGGTCTGCAGAATGGGCTTTATACAAGTGGAAATGAGAATCCGGAACCCTGTAGTATCTGTCAGGCTTGGCAGGGGCCGGAGGGAGAGTATCAGGGACCGTACTGACATCATTGTACACATCATCAATTACATTTAGAACAGGAGGTATAGCTAAGGGCCTATGCTGAGGCAAATGCAAAAAGGTCCTTAATCTTTTTCTAGAATCAGAGAAATCCTGACCTTGCCATTGAAAATGCTCTCTCATGGAGTGTAGAGTCTTACCAAAGGAAAACTCCTCAGGAGGGGAGGCCGAAGGGATAGATTCCTCTGCATCTGAATCCTCATAAGGCGAGTAGGCCCCTTCCTGGTGGTCTGACAACGCAGATCCATCCGTGGAATCATCTGAGGAGTGTGGATCAGAGAGGTCAGCCCTGGGCCTTTTGTCTGGAGGAGGTAGAGAGGCCCTGTCTGGGTGAGGTTGTGAACCCCTAATTAAGGAAATTAGGTCCTCAGCAAGGCTGAGGATCTGTGAACTAGAGGTAGGCCTCTGAGATGTAGGTTTGGGAGGCAAAGCTTTTGAAAGTTTGGCAGCTTTAGCCCTTGAAAAGGCCTTAATGGACACGGAAGCAGGGGGCCTAGCTGCCCCACGTGCAGGGGTAGAAATGTCCAAAGGAATGGTGTCGGACAATTCCTGTACACTAGCTTCGGTAGGTAGTTCTGAAGCCGACTCAGCCGGGGCCTCTCGGGCCTCGGTGGTCGGAAGTATGGTTTCGGAAGAAGGAATCGCCGAGGACTCGGTTTCGGCTGAAACCGAGACACTCGCGGTAGGCCTAGCCGTGGTTTCAGCCGAAACCGCGGGCCGCGAGTGTCGGTCCTTTTCCTTGCGTTTTTTGACCATATGCGAAGTCGGAGTCTCCGACGGCATTTTATAAGCAAAAGCGGCTCCAAAAAATTCCTCTGCAAACTCCGACAGACGTCTAAGAGTTCGTCGGTTGAAGGAGGCACAGGCTAAACAGGCCGATACGTCATGGTCTGGGCCTACGCAAGGAAGGCAGTAAGAATGGAAATCCTTATGAGGTATTTGTTTCCCACAAGTTAAACAATTATTTACTTTGTCTGACATCGGCTGAGGCAAGAAAGAGTCCCCAACGGGGTACTTAGCTTTTTTCGAAGTCTTCGGTAGCTGAAATCACTGGATCTGACCGACTGGCACTTGCGAACAGCTTCTGCTTCGGGCACCGCGCGGCAAGAAACACTGAGGAAAATGGCGTCGGCTGATGCTTTTATACCCCAGACGCTCTGACGTCGGGGAAAGTGCGACATCAGCCGAGGCCAGACCCAGACTTTGGAATCCAGCCGACCGAAGGGCTGCCTGAGGCAGGACAACCCCATATGTTATGACTGCAGATGCATCCTTGAAGGACATCTGGCAATTTAAAGCTCTAATAGAAAGGGTAGCTGAAGTATAAACCTTTTTGCCCCACCTGTCCAAGGCACGAGAATCCTTTTCAGAGGGGATAGAATTCTTAGAGGAGGCGGCCTTAGCAGCCTTGGAACCCTGCAAAATGGTTTCAGGATCAGCAGAAGGGTTCTTGAATAAGAATTGATGAGAATCAGGAACCCTGTAAAATCTATCAGGCTTAGAAGGAGCAGGCGGCATGGAATCAGGATTCAAGTTAGCTTCAGAGAAGGCAACATCCATAATGTCAAGAACAGGAGGAATAGCTAAAGGCCTGTGCTGAGGGAGAAGAAGAAATTCCCTGAGTCTCTTTTTGGAAGCAGAATAATCCTGACCTTCCCAATGAAAATGCTCCCTCATCTCATGCAAGGTTTCCCCAAAAGAGAAATCTTCAGGGGGAGAGGCAGAGGGAACAGAATCCTCTGCGTCTGAATCCTCATATGGAGGAAAAGAGTAATCCTGATCAGAGGAAGAAACAGAAGATACAGAAGCCTGATCAGAGGAATCATAAGGAATATCCTGTCTAGGCCTTTTGTCAGGAGGAGGGTGAGAGCCCCTAATCATAGTTAATAAATCCTCAGCCATCCGAAGTAATTGCTTCTGAGTCTTAGGAGTTGAATCCAAAGAAGCTTGAGCAGAAAGTCTGGGTTTAACAGGAGTCTTTGACTTAGCTTTTGTCTTTGTGGAAATAGTAATGTGTGAAGGCCTGAAGACCCCCTCAGAAGCCGGTACCTGCACAGCGGTTCCGGACCCATCTGAAGGAGCGACGTCCGAAGGTCCTGCAGCAGACAATTTACTAGGCCTAGTTGGCTCACCATGTGAGTCCGTGTCGGCCATCGGTTCTGAAGTGGCGGACGACAGGGGCTGCAAAAGCGCCTCACTGACGACCGCTGAACCCGAAGCTGGCTCCGGCTGCAAAGTATCCTGTTTGGACCTCGGAGGCCTGTCCTTGTCTTTGCGCTTCTTCTGTAATACGGTAGTCGGTAAGGTATCCGACGACATTTTATAGTAAAATCGTCTACCGAAGTAATTGAAGGCCCAATCGTACCTGCGCTTGATAGTGCGAGAATTAAACCTGGCACAGAACCGACAACAAGAAACGTTGTGGTCAGGGCCTAAGCAAGGTAGACAGTAAGAGTGGAAATCTTTATGAGGTATTTGTTTTCCACACGCTACACAATTATTAACTTTTTCTGACATCGGAGGAGCAAGAAAAAGGGTTTCCCCAACGGGGTACTTAGCTTTGAGAAGAGAAGTAGAAACTTCGGACCGACGACAATCACACCACGTTGTCTTGAAAACGCCAACCAACAACTAGCGAACTGCTTTGCACCGCACGGCAAGAAAGACTGGAGAAGATGGCGTCGGCTGTCAGCTTTATACCCATACGCTCTGATGTCAGGGTTCTGGCTGGAACAGCCGACGCCGGACCCAGACTTTGATATTCTGGCCGACCTCGGGCTGCCTGCCGGCAGGAGTACCCAACAGTTATGACTGCAACAGTGAAACACAAAGAACATCTTTGGATGATGCAAGAACGAAAGTTATATACTCGCCATAATGATGCATTTGTGTTGCCTGTTTTCATCCTTCCTAAATTGATAGGCCCCTTCCATAGACATTGGCTCAGTAGCTCAAGCATCTCCCCTTACCCATAACTCCCTCTTTAGTCTGGATTATCTCAGATTGAGTTTGCACTCTGTTCCACCTATTATCCTGCACTGCAATAAAAAGTCAACAAGAAGACAGTCTAATTACAAATCAGATTCCAGGTAGACTAGAAGGAATGGAAGAAAAAAGCTTGGAGCTCATCAGAAAGGAAGGCAGGAGAACACTCCTCAGGACATACTAGGAGTCCAAATGTAAATCTTCCAAGTAGGAATGGGGTTGCAGGGCGGGAGTTTGAAGAAGAATGAAAATAGACAACTCAGATGCATTGTTATGGTGAGTGCATAACTTTCATATATGATGTTGTCTTTTTTGTCAATTCCACAACCGATGGAGCAGACTCCCTAGTTACAGAAACCCCTGGGTGGTCCTCAAGAAAGGATACTCCAGAGTATGTCAGAGACAAATGCTGCTCTATCCCTAGACAAAATGTCCAATTCGTAATGAGCAATAAAGGTATAAGTATTAGGCCAAGTTGCAGCTTCACAAATGTCATCTATGGAAGCTCTGGACAAGTAAGCAGAGGATGTGACCACAGATTTGGTGGAATGAAGTTTAGTAGGTTTAGGTAATGTCAATCCTTTCTTCATATAAACAAATGAAATGAAATCAGTTAGCCATCTGACCAAAGTTACCTTTGAGACTGACGTGACCAATTTAGCTTTGGAAAAGGAAAAAAATAACTGGTCTGATTTTATGAAATCTATAGTTCTGTGGAGACAGAATCTAAGCTGCCTGTGATGTTTAGCCAATACCCCACTGGACTGCCACCAATAAATGACATCCCTTACTATCCTGAGTCAGTTACTAAGGAGCTTCAGTCCTCACTACCGACTCCAATATGAGACTGTCATTTAAACAGAAGCAATATTTCACAATTATCCCCAAGAGCACAACAGGAACACACTCCATTTTCCTGGGACTGGATGATATATCTCTGTCTGCCCCAAATGTTTAATCTTATTACAAACTTCAGAGCAATATGCCCCAGTTTTAAGACCTCTGATCACTCTTACTTAAGTAAATTAAATCTCATACATCCAACACTTCTGGGAAAGCCTGACATAGATTTCCAGCTGTGTCCCTTCCCCAAAATAATATGGTAATGCTTCCACCAATCAGAGTGTCTTCATGCCCTTTTAAAGGGATGTCTAATTATAAAAATTAGATATTAAAACAAATAGTAGCAAATGACCTAAGCAGCCAGGCTTTCGGAGTGGCCTGGGAAGTTATCAAGGCAAGTATAAGCACTCTCAAATCATTAAAGAAAACACTCACTAACCGGCCAGAATGTAAGTTAATAAAATATTGAATAATGAGCCAAATGATTAAAAATATAAAACAGTAATTTCCAATAAAAAAACAGAACTCAAGCACCATAAAAATGAAATCAGCACTGAAGAATAGAAATCCAACATTTGGAAGAATTCTAACGGATTAGTTATAATTTCCGAACTGACTAAAGAATACTGTCCCTGATCTAAACTAAATTATTACAACAGAGCAAAGGCAGGCTTACAGTTCTTGGTGAGTCCTTTTGGGTGTCCACTGCACAGTACATTTGTGACTGTCACTGCTGTAACTGACAACTGTAACTTAAACTGTCTTCAACAGGCTCTTTTATAGACTAGCCTGTCACAGCTGTTCCAGTTCTAATTTTCATTTCATATTTTGAAAATCAAACAATAGCAGTTTATTACAGTTACTGCCTGTCTTTCAGCTTCTGACAGTAACACATAGCAACTGTCAACAATCCAATGACACCACCTCAGATCAGCTGAATCTTAGACAGTTTGCATTTATAATCTTTCTTCACAAACATATGCAGTTAAACATTCTGTACAAACAGATCATAAATCAACTTGTAAGAACTTATTTACAGTATCATAGCTAGTCATGCTGACATATACAAAAACTTTATCCAGGCATGATAGCACATGAGAGTGTCTAATTTCTTCACACAGACTATGCCCTGAAATCTTACCACACTGCCGTAGGGATGCCCCACCACAAGGGTGGACCCACAACGGACCCTGGAAACAACATATCTATCAACCTTACAAGTCTGACATGCAAGGGCATGGAGTGCATCATCAATGACTCCTTATATCATGATATCAAAAATATGGTTATGCTCCCAGAACATCTTGGTTTCATAAAGAGTAGATCATGCCTGCTAAATACTGTCAGCTTCTTTGAGAAGGTCACTCAAGTGGACAGTGGGTATACTGTTTATGCTGCCTATTTTGATCTGGCTAAGGCATCTGATGCCATATTACATGGAGGAAATGTAAATAAGCTAATGGCCTTAAACACTGAGCCCTATGTGTTAAGACAGACAGTCAAATGGCTCAAGGAAAGAATGCATGTTGTCCATGTAGGTGACACCTCTTCAGATAGACAGAATATAACCAGTGGTGTTCCCCATGGATATGTGCTTATTTTCCTCCTGTTTGGCATTATTTGTCTGACTTCATAACTGTCAACAATGATCTCTGGTTGCTGATGACTGCAAACTGAGCATAACTGTCAAATCCCCAGAAGATACATTTACCTTTCAAAATGAACTAACACATGCTAAGACCGGTGTTTGGAAAATGGGCTGAAAATAAACTCTAACCAATGGAGCCTACAGCACTAATAAGACACTATTATCAAGCGAGAAAATAATTAGAGGTCTAGGCACCTGGGCAGGTAGCTCCCTCTCCTTTGATCACAACGTAGCTACTGTAGTCAAGAAATCCTTCTACATTTCACAACAAATTACTAAAGGCATCTCTTCCAGATCCAAGGAAGTCATCATTCCATTATATTCTGCCCTGGTTAGACCCACTACTGACTATAGCACACTCTTTGGCATGTATCTCAACGGGGTCTCCTTCAAAACATCTAAAACCCATAACATCTAATTTTATAACATTGAGACCAGAGCATCTAAAACCAAAAACATCTAAAACCCATACCATCAAATTTCATAACATCCAACAGTACAATTCACATGAAAATAACATCCCTTCCAAATATAACGACATATAATGACACCAAACTACCAAACACACTTTTTACTACATTTCTCTCAGGGGGCTTGATACAGTGGGGTTAGGAAATTAACTTTTTCCCACTGTAGTGTGATCTTGGAGTTGGTATACTTAATTTAGGGGGGGCGAGCCCCCACATGGGGAGGTGCAGGGGGGGCTTGCCCCCTACACAAACATAGTAAAAAGTGTGTTTGGTAGTTAGGTGTTATATGTGGAGGGGATGTTATTTTCTTGTGATTTGTAGCGTTAGACATAATGAAATTTGATGTTAAGGGTTTTAGATGTTTTTGGGTTTTAGATATTCTGGTCTCAATGTTATGAAATTAGATGTTATGGGTTTTAGATGTTTCAAAGTAGACCCATCTCAACAGACACAGAGGTTCTTAACTAAAACAATCTTGGGTCTCAAAAATTTTAGTTACCACGCGAGACTGAAATCCTTGTCCCTGCACTCCATGTTTTATAGACTCTTGTGGTAAGATTGTGTTTTGTTTACTGTGCCCTTAAGACCCTCTTTTTTCTTATCAAGTCAAAGAGTGCAGCCAACAACAGAACCAGAGATCTAAACTTATATCAGGAAATAAGTAAAACAAAATAGAAATACAGGTTAATCACCAAGCATCTCCTTCTGTTCTGGAAAAAAAAAAACTTCCTCTGCAGCAATGGGATTCTTTGTCATCCTTCAAAAATAGCTTGGATGAATGGATGACTACCCTCAATTTTACACCAGGACTTACAGGCCTCATCCACCTTGAAAAAGGTGAGTCATAGGATAGTAATTGGCAAGGTGTATATGGCCTCTGGTCTGATTGCTTTGTATATCCTATGATCATAGGTGTTTATTCATTCTGTCTGCCCATTAACTTATTTCTTTACTTTGTTAACAGGAATCTGATCGGGCATAGGCCATTTCCGACTACCACTGCATAATACAGACTGTTAGAAAAAATTGAAATACCACAAATAATAATATATACAGGCTGAAGATGATGCATAATGGGTGATAGAATACAAATAGAAATGCATTATGTTATCTTGTGTAGTACAGTGTGCAAGTACATGACTGGAAACAAGGTTACCAAAAGGCAAGGGCTTTACTTTTCAACTGAGAGTTTTTAGTAGCATGAGACAAATTCAGACTTCAAAATAAGGTGAGTTGACAGTTAATATAATTTCATTATAGCAAAATTACCAGGTTAGTTAGGCAGAGGTATATATACATAAGGGCAAAGAACTGATGTAAAGAGAAATAATGCTACATTTGAGTTAGGAATTTACTATGTTTGAGACAGAAGGGACAGCTACTCTAAGAAGAATGTAAGGCAGAAGTGATATATTGAGAGAAACTGAGTAGTAAAGTAGCTCTGTATTGCACTAAGCAAGGACAGGAGAATATGAGATGAACAGAGGCTGGGGAGGGTACAGGGATTAAAATACACACTATGCAGTTAAAAGAGAACTGTAATGTAAACAGTATGGTGAAGGAAAAAGCGGCACAGAAGGAAGGCAATAGCAGCTATTATACCACGACCCCCCATTAATATTCCAAAACATGCACGCTGATTGGCCAGCGTGCACGTTGTAAATCGACTTATACTAATGGAAAAAGGTCCGGTCGCCCGGACTTTTTCCATTAGTATAAGTCTCTTTTAAAACACTGTCTCGCTATGTTAAGAGTTTAACATAGCGACACAGGTTTAAAAAAAGCAACGGAGATCTCCGTTGCTTTTTTTAAAGCTGTGTCGCTATGTTAAACTCCTTTAACATAGTGACACAGTGTGTAAAAAGCAACGGAGATCTTGCTTTCTCCGTTGCTTTTTTTTAAACCTGTCTCGCTATGTTAAATGGGTTTAACATGCGAGACAGCTAAAATAAGCAACGGAGATCTCCGTTGCTTATTTTAAATCTATCTCGCTATGTTAAACCCATTTAACATAGTGAGACAGGTTTAAAAAAAAAAGCAATGGAGAAAGCAAGATCTCCGTTGCTTTTACTGTTCGCTATATTAAATGGGTTTAACATGGCGAGACAGCTTTAAAATAAGCAACGGACATCTCCGCTGCTTATTTTAAAGTCTCGCCATGTTAAACCCATTTAACATAGCGAACAGTAAAAGCAACGGAGATCTTGCTTTCTCCGCTGCTTTGGCCACAGCTCTGATGTACTGCGTAGGCATGCGCAGTACATCAGAACTGCCGCAGATACCAGACAGCTGCGGAAGGGCAGCAAAATAGAAGTTATGTTCTTACCATAACGTTCCATGTTAGTTGTCTTCTTCTACTTTTCTTTGCTGGATGGCTGGGGAGGACCGCTCGGCTCCGACTCTCTAAAAAAACTCGTGAGTTGAGGTTCCGAGTATCCCCTCCAGCTATATCCTACACCTCAGCAGTTACCTTGTAAGCTAATCTCTTTTTATATCTAACTTTATATCAATAACAGTATAACTGTAAATAGAATCCACCTCTAAACAGCAGGAAGAAAAGGGTGACCTACATCCTGAAATAAGAAATATGCACAACAGCAACACAACACTAAGAATGGAGTAGAAAGAACTCCAGGGTCCCGATCCAACTCCAACAGAGGAGGGTCCAGGCAGGGGGAAGGAGGGCGGGACATAAGAGAAAGCGCAAAGAAGACCTTCATGCTGTTGATGGACATCTATGTTAAAAGCTATCTTCTCTATTCTTACCTAACGAACAGACCCTGACTGGGGTAACTCAGCTAAATGTCCTACTCCAAGCCTTGCGGAACGAACTAACCAAAAGTATACCTCCAAAATTAGCTCGGCAAGGCGGTTGGGAAAACATACTTATGATAAAGTATAATGGGGAGTAAAAAAAGTAAGTAGCAGCTGCAGGTCAATAGGTCAATAGGCAGTCTGTGTTGGAGAAGGCTAAAAAAAGAAATAACCAGCAGTTTGTGGAATGGATGTCATTAGAACAATTTGCGTCTAAGGGTTTAAAATGTCATAAACACCAACGTTTAACATCTGGGGTAATCTGCTTTTTCTGCTTAGTCCTTTCGCTTCCCCTGCTTTTTTTCAAGTTTAGATCCTGATTTTCTGTCATTTTCGGGTCTGTCCAGGTAGCAAAATGTACATTTACGTAATTATACATCAGGGTACTTGTATGTTTGTTTTTTTTTGGAATACTCTGGGAAAAAAGAAAGGGAGGCTTTGAAACCAATTTTGATTTGATGTTGAAATTACCACCAAAAAAAAGTCTGGTTAAGGAAGAAAAGAACTTAGGGAAACTCAACAACAAAAGATAAGGAGAGCGACAACTTTGTGTGCTGAGTTGAAGAATTAAAATAATTCTGATGGACACCAGAAAGAAAGAGTAATCCATGAAAAATTTTTCAAGAAAAACAAGCGAAAGGTCAGGAAGAAGAGAAAAGAGGGGAAAAGAAAGAAGAAAAAGCAAGGAGAAAGAGGAGGGAGGAGGTCTGGTAAAAAAACTAAGAAAAAGGCAAAAAAGCAAATTTAAGGGACATTGTGGGACATTAGGGCAGATTCAGAATTGCCCACATGAAAAATTATGAAATTTAAAAATTAGAAGACTTGGTAGATGGTGGAGAAAGTTCATGGAGAAAAATCAAAACCAAAGGATCTAGCGTGGGAAAGGAAAAGAAAAATGTCCCTTTTTTTGTGCCCACATGGATGATTTAGATATCAACCCAAAAAAAAAATAATTCAGAAGAAGATTTATGGATCATCGAAATATGATCTCTAACCGAAAGGAGATGAGGGAATAGGCTACGGTTGGAACTGGAAACTGAAAAGCAGTGAGGAGGAGAGAGGAGGGAGGGGAGAAGCTATGAAACTAACTGACTCAAAAGGATCAACTAGGTCCAGATGCAGTCCAGATGCCAGAGTCGCTCCAAGACCAGAAAGCACACTGTAAGAAGAACCAATGGTTATGGAGGATCATGAGGCCAATAGAGGACTAATGAGGCCCTCTGGAGCTTATTCCTGGATTCCCAAGGAAATGCATACAGAAGTCCCAGAATCCCCATATTTGCAGAAAACTTTCGCTAAAAACTTGGGTGGGCTAGGTAAATCTAAAAAGTGCCTCTGGCACTTGCATTTTGAAGTATGGGGGAGTATTGCTGTTTTGCTGACCCAGCAAAGAAGCAAAAATCATCCTCACTCTCTTTCTGGTTTCAGAGACCACTCGTGAACATGAGTAAGACTGAGGCATGAGTATACAAGCTGATCAATTCTCTTTTGATGTGATGCGCTGCTCTTCGGGAAACGCTGAGAAGAAATCCTGCCACAGTCAGAGAGTGCTTCGACACAGGGGTAGGAGCCGTGTTCCCTTAATTGTTGATGTACCACACTACAGACATGTGTCTGGATTCGTCTGACTCCAAACGCTCCTAAGACAGATTGTCAATCCTGGCCAAGGGAAGCTAAAATTGAAGAACATTGTCAGATTAAAAGCACTGCCAGCTATTGAATGCCATTTGGTTGCCATGTGGGTGTCCTGCCCTTGCCCATCCCCCTGGACTCACCTGGGCGTGATAATGCCCCCCAATCTCCGTAAGAGGTGGTCCTGCTGGTTCCGTAGCAACCGGAGGATCAGGAACAAAATGGTCTTCCACCTGCAATGAAGACATCCACATTGGTGTGCCACATTGGAAACATGATCATAATGGTGTGAAAAATTGGCCCACTGTGGATCCGCATGTGGGATTCTGCAATCCACTGAAGGATCCGTGGATCTGCCATGACACCTGGAGATGAAATACTCACCTGGCTTTTCCTCTGTTGTTTAAAGATAACCTGACAATTTGTTGTGAAACAGACTTGACACACATTTGCCTAGCAGACATGTTTTAGCTCTCGTATAATCTGAGACATGTTTATAGTAAATAAATTCCATAAAAAGTGTAGGTTTGCGTAGCTTAACATTCGTAATTTATGACAACACCCATCAGATTTGAACGCTGACCCAGTTAATCTGCTCGGTGGAGTGTATAGATTCCAGCCATCAGTGCTAGAAAGATGGTCGAGCCGTGAGAAGCCAGCCTGCCAAATAAAGGTGCCATCAGGGAACGCTGTCACCGGGATATTTGGTATACCACGGGCAGGGGCATTAAGGGGTTCTGACTGAATTGAAGCCTCCAAAGGGCAGGTCTCTTCTGAAAATCTGTTGAGTTCCCTCCTTATGGGCGGAGGATAGCACCTTCGCCTCCACATTTTATGTGAGGGTAATGATCCTGATGGTCTATAGAGCACATCCAGTTGCAGCATCCCAATCTGGGATCTTGTTTTTTCAGCTGAGACCATCAAGAATCTTGTTTCTTTAGGGAGTTAAATCAAGATACTGAGATCCTGGATTGGTCTTGGAACTGATCTGTTCCGCGAAGAAGGGTAAAGAACCTTGAGTTGGCTGAATCCTGAATTGCTGCTGACACTGGCTGGGAAAGCTGGGATTCTGGAGTTTCCGGGGTGGATCATTTCTATATCCCTTTAGAAAGTGGATGGAAAAGAGGGATTTTGATAGAGAAGATTAAGAAAGATGATGAGTCTTCATAGAAATGATTCTGGGTACCCCAATGTTCTGGGCAGGGATGACCAGGCACGATCGTACCTGGGGCAGCTCCCCGCGAGAAGGGCTGTGGGCAGTCGTCAGTCACCTCAGCCATGCTGGAACCCCCACTGCCCCTAGAGGCGGCGTCTACCATTGTCATTCCCACCCCCCCACCTCTGGGGGCAAAGGAAAACCTACCGCGCGGCAGGACCCCTTGAGATTGGTAGGAAACCGACTTTTTCTTTTGTGGGCTTAAGTTGGGTAAGGCCTAGAAGGACGGAAAACGGACTCGACGCAGAAGGGTTTCCTACCATCAGTCTACGCGACAGGAGTCAGGAGCTTCTTCACAGAAAGGCCAAAAAGAGATGATCCATCAAGGAGTTAGAAAAAGAACAATTTGAGTTCCATAAGAAAATATCCATCAGAAGGGCCTAGTCTTGAAAAGGCACTTGAAAGGGCACGCAAAATCAGAATCTCGCCGATCCATAAGCGGAGGCTGAGAGGCAGAGGAGGGAGAGCTGAGGTTTCATCATTGGAATTAGCCGCATAAGAGAGGAGGCGATGGAATTCACTCGCCCAAGCAGCTGTAGCCTTGAACGTGTCACCTGAATCAAGTACCTTTGACTTGGTAACGAACATGCTACTCGCTTCCCTTGATTCAGGAGGTTGGGAGTATAAGTGAAATGGTACAGGTGGAGGAGCTTAATCTCCCTCCCCACCCACTAGGGCACTCATCCGCCTGCACCTAGGCATGGACCTAGATTCCAGCTCCCCACTTAAACACCAGCACCTACCTCATCAGCTGTGACAGCTACTGTTGCAGAATACTGGGAAACTCAGGGTCTCCAGCCTTTGAAGTCCATTGAGGAGCTGATGGGAGTGAAGGGTCTTTGAGGAGGAGGAAGGGGTGGGTCAGCTGGCATAGGCCTCGCCCATGGGGACTTAGAAAACCACCTGAGCGAGGGGGTCGAGGACACCCAGGGATGGCCAACAGATTAAGCCAAACGGATCCGATCTCACAGGATCGGTCTCCAAGGCTGAGGGCTCCAGATAGTCTGGGAAGAAGATCTCCAGAAGGTCTGAACGGAGAGCACATCATCTTCATCTCAATGACGGGGAACCCTCACCATCATCCCTCGAGCTCAGTCCGACCAAGGGGGGCTCTGAGGGAGAGGGCTCTTCGCCAAATCCTTCCGGGTCCGCAGGAGGCTTCTGCCAAGGCAGGAGAGAGGAGGGGCTGGAAGATCCCCAAGGGGCTCCTGAGGGGCTGGGCTCTCGAACCAGGATGAGGGAGCAGGGAGGGGCTCCCTGAGAGCCGATAGAGGGAGGCTCGGCTCGGACACGAGTGATGGTGACCGAGTTCACTCTGTCAGGCAGACCCCAGGCAAACCCCCCGAGGAGGGCTGAGCCAGGAGTCCGACAGGCGGAGCTCTCTCGCGCCCCGAGAGGGAGAGGGGGATGGCGTTTAAGCGATGCCGGGGAGCATCCAGCCGGGCCGGGGACCAAGGTCGGGAAGTCGGCAACGCGGGCTACCGCGGACGCCAGAAAGACGAGCAGAAAACGAGCCGAGGGTCCAAAACGTGACGACGACCTCTCGCAACCTGAGCACGACCGGGTGGAACAGAAAAGCTGCGGAAACTCAAAAAGAGTCGACCGGAGGGCCTCAAAAGACTCATGGGGGGGCTCCCGACGAGTCAGTACCACATGAAGGACCTAAGTCTAGTGGTGAAGCTTCTGGGCTAGTGCCTCGGCTTCTAAAAACCTCGAGAGAGCAGCTGAAGACCTTAGGCGAAAGTTTTGACTAAGCCAGAGAATGCACTTTGGGAGATCGGTACAAGAGGAGCCTGGAGCCTCAACCGGGCGGAGCCAAGAGAGAAGGCTCCCTTAGTCCTCTTCTGGTCGTCGGGTTACAGATCTTGTCGGCTCCAGCGGTAATTTCGATGGAACGAAGCCGCCGAAGAAGTGTCGACTAAGGGCTA
This sequence comes from Protopterus annectens, assembly GCF_019279795.1. Classification (NCBI taxonomy): domain Eukaryota; kingdom Metazoa; phylum Chordata; order Ceratodontiformes; family Protopteridae; genus Protopterus; species Protopterus annectens. The sequence goes on from NC_056730.1 coordinate 729,955,265, forward strand.
TCGAGTCTTAAAGAACGAAGCCCTCTGCGCATGCTGGCTGTGGAGAACAACTCGAGTATTCGAGTGGCTCTGCCTCGAAAGACCCGATGTTTTAGAGGGCTTCTGAGTTGAAACCGACAGGGAATTGGCCCACAAGAACAGTGAGGCGTCTGCCAACTTCCTGCAGGACCCTGGGCCAGCCATGGCACACAGCAGCATGAGGCATTATAAAATGCCATTATTTAAGAAAAGTAATTATTTCTTTTCTTAAATAATGTCATAGTATAACAGCAATAACCCACTTCTGGGTGTGGGTAATGCGGGATTTACCCATGGTTGGCTTGGTTTGGTCCCGAGGGCTTCGCCCTCGGGACCAAACCAAGCCAACCATGGGTAAATCCCGCATTATCCACACCCAGGCGTGGGTTATTGCTATAGGACACCAATGAGTAAGTGAATGGGCACAGCTAACCAGAAAAGGTTAGGCCTACCTGGGAGTACAGTCGGCTATTTAAATTCACACATATGTCCCTCAAACATGCCACTTGTAGGAAATAAACTGTGCAAAAGCTTTAAACACTTAGTGCTTTGTTTTAATTTTATTTCTTTCATTATTTTTTTTTTATTTCCTAACCAATTAAGTCAAGTGATTCAATGTTTAACCTTTACAGTTATGACAAGACCCAGGCCATAGGGGCAAGAAAATACATGTGTCAGTAAACTGGATATCATTACTGAACCCTATAAACTACAGCAATGAATTTTGCAGATAGATAATAATAATACTGAAATGTATGGGTCACAGTGATTATGCTCTGATATCCAGAAAAAAAAAGACAAATCAGTTAAGCACTTCTATAAGGTGAGACCCAATCTTAGCAACTGTCAAGTACCCCCTGCTTCATTTTATTAAGATTGGGTATAATGCTAGGCAGTTAAACCTGACAGTACTGACCAGCACATGGCAGTGGCAGAATAAAAAACAGATTTGTTCCTGCTTACTGTCTGTGCTGGTAATGTGTCCCTGACTTTTCGCTAAACAGAACCTCTTACACTGTCTTTTTGGCAGTGTTTGCCAAGTGCTTTATGGCTTTGAAAATCACTTCTTGATTTTTTGCCCCCCTGTAACTAATGGTATGTGGAGCAGATAAAGCTCCACACACGCCAAAAGAATTATGATAATGTGTTGTTGACACAGATGCCAAGATTCGTTTCTTGGCATCTATGTCTCAAACACAAACTAGTTATGATCAGCAACCCCCCCCCCTCATAAATCTCTATATTAGGAATAAACAAGTGGTATTACTTCACTTATTCATTTATTTATTTGGAGATTCAGGTAAGTCACTGCATCCTTGTTCATCCATGGCATGAGAACAATACAAGATTAAAGCATTTATCAGTTCCAGTGGCAGCAGAAAGGAACAAAACTCAGAAGTGTAACAGGCATCTAGGGATCAGCAGTAATAGCAAAGGAATAGCACTAAAAAAATAAGCGCCTAGCAACCCATTTACAACAGATTACCTTTCAGAACATAATGACTATGATGACCTCGTGACAATTTCAGTGCTAAACTAACACCTGCATCTCATGCCTACTCTTGAAACCTGCAGTGTGAATTTAATCATGGAGCTTTTGACAGTTCCTATAATGACACTCCAAATCCTTGACTGTAATTATCTCATACCTGATAAAGCAATTTGAACTTTACCTCAGCTCTCTTGTACAAGACCATCACATAAAAAATGTACCCTGCCTAATATGAATGTATTATTTATATATATATATATATATATATATATATATATATATATATATATATATATATATATGCACTCACATACATAAAGCGTACATATGTGTATATATTTCCATACATACGTACATATACACACACACACACACACACACACACACACACACACACACACACAAAAGCACTTGGGCTTGTGTAGAGGCTTCCTCATGAAATAATGCATTACCACTCTTTAGCCATTAGCAGTGCACTGACAGAAGTGAATAAAGCAAAGACTTGTAATCTAGGGATTTAGAGGTCAGTTCTGACTACTCTCACACCCCAAGAAAGCCTTCTTCTCTCTTCACTCAGGCTTCTCCCTACTTTTTCATAACAGACACCTCAATGACATTTATTACACTTTAACAAAAAGAAAAATAATAATGTACTTCTGTACATATTAATATGTGGCCCTAATGTAGCATAGAATAGCACAATGTAAGAAACTTTCTCCTTAATTTCTAGCAGAACACTTGAACAGCACAGAGACAGAGACACTATTCATTCAATGCCAGCAGAAAGCAATAAAACATATTCAGAAAACACTCAAGATTGCAAGTGTACACAACAAAACATAGCTGAAGACAGTGTGTGTGCGTGCGTGCGCATGTGTATGTGCACAAAGTACATTAAACCTTTGAAAAAATGTATCTTTCCAGTTAAATATGTTGCTGAAGCAAGAATAAAACTGATACTGTCAGCTAGTATATGTATAGAACACTAGTAAGGGAATGACTCCTTTCTGAATTATTCAGGATATTTATTGTCTGTCTGTCCACACTAGTTTTACAAGTGTTTTCCTGAGCAGCCAGCAGAAGTCAGACAGTGACACAGTCTATCAATCACTTTGTTAACCAGCTGCTATGATTCATAGGTTACAATAGGCATTAAAAATGGCAATGTTGGGAATTCTGTATTTGCCGCACTGAATTAGAAAACTGTCCAGCAGCACCATAGGCATATGTTTTAATAACAGCTGCATTACGTGCATGCTCATACAGCTACTAACAACGTTCAGCGATTTGTACAACTTGCAGCTTTTAGCATTAAATAAAACACATTTCTTAAGTAAACTATTACAAAAACTAACAAATCCTTAAAAAATTGAAGGGGTTGTAACCCAGCAGCCTAATAAGCTCTTCCCCCTGAAGGATGGTTGCTATCAAGGTGATGTAGGTAGGAGCAGTGGAAGGACAGCAGAAGTTAATGTATAAAGGAAGGAGGCAGTAGAGTTAAAAGACATCGCTACCAAACTGTGATTTTTTTCCACCTCTTCAATAATTAGCTACCTCTCCTTTTATTGCAAATTCAAGACTGACATAAAAACATGATTTAAATTACTCACTGCATTCTTTTTAAACCACCTTCTGCAGCTTCTTTGCACATCAGCTATTTTTTTTAACTCTAACACATTATTTCTATGTGATTTCCCCACATCACTTGTGATACCATGTCAGCAGGGACAGACAGCTATTATCTTGGGAGTTTTACTAAAACTAATGTCTTTTGGCTTTTCCCGGTTAGGGGTCGCCACAGCGGAACTCTGGTCTGCTAATGATTGGCAGTAGATTTTTACGGTGCCGAGGTGCCAGCCCGCTGCCCAACCATCAAAGAAGGCACACCCATTCATGCACACACCTACCTGCATGTCTTTAAACGTCATTCGACTGCAGGGAGGACATGCAGACTCCACATAGAAGGTGCTCTAGTCAAGAATCGAACCAGAGAACTTCTTGCTGTGAGGCGACAACGCTGCACCACCGCGGCCCGATATTATCTTGGACTTTTACTGTGTTATAAAAATAATTAGGCAGGTCACTGGTTCTAGCTACAAGATCAATAAAAGGTTTCATGCTCAAGTAGCAATTCCAGTCAGTCTTTTTATGTGTATGTTATAAGTTAAAGACTACAAACTTCACTTCTTGGCTAGAAAATGAAGCTTGCAGGTACAACTCTGAATCTCAACCAAAGCACTAAGCAAAGTTGTCTTTCAAGCTTAATAGTCAACTGTACTTTTAAAAAGTCAAAGGTCATAACTGTAAAAGATAAACACCCATAGCCTAATCTTCTTCTCTTTATTCTAAATCTGGAGCCTTCTTCTATGCATACTCATTGCAAACATCAACACTATTATGTTTTTATTACCAATCTATCTCTAGCTCTTTGTTAACAGCAACACTATCATATTTTTATTACCAACCTAGCTATGTTTTCTGTAATATTATGACATAATAGTATGTACCGGTGTCTGATTTTTCTCTAAAAACTCATCTACTGATCATTCAGCTTTTTATCTTGTACATACTTTGATTGTAACCCTCCATTACTGTAAATATGTTCAGTGATATAACTATGTAATTCTCTTGCTTTACGAATGTATGACGTAACTATGGTAATACTGCTGATTTTTTGAATGTATGCATGTTAACATCTTGTTTATTTTTTTCCTGGAGCTTTTCTCCTCGGGTCTCCACTGAAAATGGGCCTTTGGCTCAGCTGGACTAACCCAGTTAGCAAATATCAAATAAATAAATAATAAACCTGATGCTTTCACTAAACAGTCAAAAAAGCTGGAAGGTATTCTCTACGTCTGTAGAGAGTTACTACCATAGTAAATGTTTTTTCACAAAATAGTGCACTCAAATCACCCCATAAAATCAAATCACGAAGGCAAAAAAATGCTGAATACAAAATGAAATCCCATTAGTATAGCAGCGGCCATTGGGACATTTTGAAGTATAACAAATGAGAAAATAATAACCACTCAACACTGATGCAGGAGTACCAGTACAGCACAAAAAAGGTGTGTGTGTGTGTGTGTGTGTGTGTGTGTGTGTGTGTGTGTGTGTGTGTGTGTGTGTGTGTGTGGTGAGTGGCTGACGTTTACGTTGTGTGTTGAGAAAGTGTAAACACTGTTGCTGAAGTGGTTATTGAGAAAATGTTTTATTGAAATTTGTATAGCCGCATTTGTAAAATTTAATGTACTCTAAATAGAAGTTATGTACTTACCAAAACCTGGCATCTGTATTGTCCATTTTCATTCTTCCTCACTGTTGGGTCTTCGATCCGACCTTAGATCCGACTTGGCCGCATTCACAAGACTTTAGGATCTGAGTCTTAAGCTCCTCCTTTTCCCCATAATGCATCATACCTTCCCTAACTCCTCAGATCAAGTTTGCTGCCCTAATAGGTACTATTACCAGGATGAAATAGAACATATCTAGAGTTTCTGGGGCCAAAGCCATGAATTTATGTGATCCAAATTACTCTAGGTAACTTCTCAAAGATATCAAGGCTGGGGGAAGGAAGTGAGTTAGAATGAAAATGGACAACACAGATGACAAGTTATGGTAAGTACATAACTTCTACGGTTTACTATCAAAATGTAATATAACAGTTATGCAAAACTTAGGACGAAACTCATGGCTCCAAGTTTCCATAATGTCGATTTGTACATGTTAGAATCCACAACAGCGAATGCTAGTGTGCGTTCGCTGTTGTGAGTTCGATGGTCTGATTAGAGATCGCACTACAGTGGGGACTGGGAAATTTAACCTTTTCCTTACTGTGGTCTGATGTCGGCGTTTACATATATAAGTAGCAGGAGGTGTGGGGGTGCAGGGGGGCTTGCCCCCTGCTAAAAGTAAGTAGGAAATCACCAGTAATCCACCTAAGTTTGGTAATGTCGAATTATTGAGATTACCACGTTCGGTGTTTTGAACAGACGATGTTTGGATTTTACAACGTTTTTTTTCGAGTAAGTTATCACTCTCATAAGTGTGTTTCATCAATTTTTTTCCAAACACCTTTACTGAATTATCACTTGTGACATACGCAAATTTACATTCATATAAAAATAATCAAACTATATCAACATAACAAACATCATACTTCACATATATTGCTATATATCATGTAATCTAAGCAATATTACATAAATCATTCAATTCCTGCCTTTTTTTTTAAACATGAAACATCTTTATTAAACCATTAATTACTACATAAACAATCATACATTCATATAAATGAAAACTAGCCACACCAACACAATCTTAGTTGCAGGCATCGTTATTCTGATAGCAAATCAACTTCTATATCTGATGTTATCTTTTTCATTCTTCCTCACTGTTGGGTCAGAGTCCCCAGCTATGTAACTCTTGGGTGGCCTCTAAGAAAGGATATTCCAATGCACTGTCAAGCCAAAGGATGCCTTGCATCTGGAGGCAATGTCCAATTTATAATGCGAAACAAATGTATAAGTCTTGGACCAAGTGGCTGCAGCACATAATTCAGGAATAGATGTTCTGGCAGAAAAAGCCGAAGAAGTGGCCATGGATCTAGTCAAGTTTGCTTTAGGTGGATGAGGCAATTTAACGCATTTTTGGGAATAAATGAAAGAAATGCAATCCGTTATCCATTTAGCCTGGGTAGTCTTGGATACTGCTTGGTCGAAACGATTAGTAGAAAAGAATACAAAGAGCTGATCAGATTTTCTGGGCTTCTTTGTCCTGTGCAGACAGAAACGCAACTGTCTATGAACATCGAGAAGATGTAACATATATTCTCCTTTGTTTGAATGATTTGGAAAGAAAACCGTCAACTGAATGGAATGATTAATACTGGATTCTTTTGCTACTTTAAGCATAAAGGATGGATTAGTTCTTAGGGAAACTCTGTCTTTATGAAAAATGATGTAAGTAGGTCTGGCCGGCAAGGCTTGCAGTTAAGATACTCTCTTGGCTGATGTGATGGCTACCAAGAATGTAGTCATCCATGAAAGAAATTTCAAATCAAAACTATCAGCTGGATCAAAAGGTTTTTGAGTGAGGCCTTGAAGGACAACTGTAAGGTTCCAAGGGGGGAGAAGGATCTTATGTTGGAGGCCTTAACAGAAAAATACTCTTCATAAAGGATTTGCATAGCTTCGATGAGGAAACAGGGGAAGCTCCCTAAATGAAAATTAGAAATGGCAGCCAGCTGTAACTTAATGGTAGATAAAGTAGTGTCGTTATGAAAAAGTAAACTAAGAAAAAGGAGAATAGCTGACATAAGGCTGTAAATGGAGCAATATTCTCCTTTGAAGTCCAAATCATAAATCTTCTCCACTTACTGTTACAGACCTTTTTGGTGGAAGCTTTCTGTGATGCCAAGATTATGTCACGAACTGGAGAAGCTAGCCTGGACTTTCTTATAATCACTGGAAGTGGAGAAACCATGAGGTTAGCTTGAAAGTGTGGGAGATTGGGTTGTTGATGCTCTGACAGATGGGAGATGAGGTCCTGATAGAGATCTAGTATCCATGGGGGGATACTTGAGGTGAGACCATAGGAAAAAGAACCATACTTGACAAGGCCAGAAGGGGACAATGGGGATCACTGGGCACTTCAGACTGCTGGCTTTCTGTAGAAGCTTTGGGATCAAGGGAAGGGGGGTAAGCATAAAGGAGATCAGAGGGCAAGTTGTGGACAGCAGCATCCCTCTGTGATTCCCCTTTTGGGGGGATCAGAGTAAAGTACTTGCTGCATTTGTTGTTTAGGGGAGAAGCAAAAAGATTGAAGCACATTTGGCCCCAACAGCTGAAAATCTGGTTTGCTATTACTTGATTGAGGGACCACTTGTGAGGGGTCAGACTGGATCTGCTGAGACTGCCTGCTAGCATGTTGGTTTTCCTGGCAATGTGCGTTGCAATTAGAAATCGCCCATTCCCAAACTCTCATGGGGTCTCTGCATAAAAGAAAGGATTGGATCCCTCCTTGTTTGTTTATATATCAGACCACTGACACGTTGTCTGTATGAATTGCAATAGCCCCTAGAGGGAGAAGGTCCCGAAAGGTTTGCAGTATTAAAAGGACTGCTCTCATCTCTAGGACATTGATATCCAACTTGGTCTTGTGCTGGAACCATGTGCCTTGTGCCATCTTTCCCTGATAATGCCCCCCACCTCAAAATGGAAGCATCCATGGTCACTGTGGTTATTGGAGGGGGGAGAAAGAATGACATGCCCAACGATAGGTTGTTTGATTGCATCCTCCACTGGAAATAGCTTCTGCAGATTGGAGTTGGTCTGACAGCAGCAGACAGGGGCTGGTAAAGAATGGATCATTGAACAGCCAGGGTCCACTGTAGGACTCGCATAAAGTATCTTGCTAAGGGTACTAAAATGATAGATGCTGATATAGACCCCAGTGCTCCTAGAACTAACTGCACTAAAGGAGATCCAATAGGTCCTGGACTTGCTGTCTCAGAGAAGTTTTGCGATGCAGAGGTAAGGACGCTACTTGGGTTGAAGTGTTCAGGTGCAGTCGTATAAATGCACAGGAATCAGATTTATTGAAATACCCAGGGAATTAAAGATCTGTAGCAGGTAATCCCTAGCTTGAATCAGTTGAGGCTTTGTTAGTGCATTGAGGAGCCAATCACCTAAATATGAAAACACCTGGAATCCTTTTAATCTTAGGTGAGCCACGACAACTGCCATACATTTAGTAAACACCCGGGGAGCTGGGGTGAGTCCAAAGAGAAGGGCTCTGAATTGGTAATGATTGTCCTCCATCTGAAAGCGCAAGTGACTCCTGGAGCATTTGTTCATTTTGATGTGGTAATACATGTCCTGGAGAGTTACAGGGCACATCCAATCATCACTGCATAGAAGTGGCAGAATTAACTGAACCATAACCATTCAGAACTTCCACTTCTTGGCATATAGGTTGAGGATGAGGTTGCTTAGATACAGTATTGGTCTTAGGTCCCCGGTTTTCTTTGACACCAAAAAGAAGCGAGAATAGGTTCTGGATCCTATTTGTTCAGTTGAGACCTCTTGGATGACTCTCTTCTTTAGAAGTTTTTGAACTTCTCGAATGGCGAACTCCCTCTGACTGGGTGGCATGTCAGGAGTACCCTCCTAGGACTTGGTAAGGAGGGAAAAGGGAATGTAATAACCTCTAGATATTATTTTTACCACCCAGGAGTTGTTTATGTTTGTCCAGGCATCTAAGTGCAGGGATAGACGTCCCCCCAACTGCCTCCAGAGGCAGGCAGTTGGGCAGCACTTCAGGAGCACTGGTAGGGCTTATTGGAACAGGGTTCCCTGAAGCCCTGATTCTGCAGACCCCCTCTCCCTTGCCTCTGGGGTAGTGACTGCCATTGAAACTTCCTCCATTGTCCCTGGAAGAGGTACCCCCAACTTGAGTCCTGGAATGGCCCTGGAGATTTTCTGAGCCAAGTCATCTTCCCACCTTTTTGATTTCTTGAAAAGGTTCTCTGAGGGGTAGAACATTTGATCCCTACAGCAGACAAGGTCTTTCCATCTTTCTCGTTGCAAGCAACCATTTCTCTTACCAATGGTCCAAAGAAGGAGGAGCCATCAAAGTGGGCATTAATGAAAGTTGCCCTGAAGGGTTCCGTGAAACCTCAAATCCGTATCCAGGTACATCTCCTAATGGCTATGACTGCACCAGCTGCTTGTGAAGTACCTTCGGATGTGTGCGAAATCAGCCTCATTGAGGAATCTGCAAGGGAAGACAGAGTTGCCAATTGGAGAGAAACCTGGTTAAGGTTCTCCTCTGACAATGTCTCTTTCAGACAGTTGGTTAGCTCCTTGACCAAATCTCTCTGCAGATGTGTAAAATCTGCGAAGTTGTTCAGTGACCACAGTGTTCAGCAAGCTCCTTTTGCATGGCTGCTGACACAACAATGGCAACAACTGGGACACCCATGCTCTAATGTAAGCAGTTGAAGGGAGGACTCAAGAACTTATCAGGATGCTTAGGAATCTGCCTGACTGCGTCCGGTTCCTTCCAAGCTTGGTGGAAAACTAAGTCAATGAGCTCATCCACTGGGGGAGTCACCTAGGACATAGACAGTCCCACCCTGAAAGCCTCCAGGAACACAGACTCCTTGGAAGAAGGATTTTGGGAGGACTGGCCACCTTTTTGCCTCAGGAGTTTAAGGATGTCTCCAAAGGAGATGTTGTCCAGTGGAGATCAGGGACAGCCTTCTCCTTCATCAAAATCAGTGTCTTTCATTAAGGACTCCAAGGGGGAGTTCACGTGTCTCCTCTTAACACGTTTTCTTCCAATGAACCTCCTCTGTGGGATGGTCAGGGGAAGAATTGGAAGAAGGGGGGACCCCCTGTGGTGAAGTAGTCTGGAGGCTTACAGGGGGGACTGACCAATGGCAGGGTGGATAGACTCAAAGCCTTGGATGAGATGACAATTGGGTAGGATACATAGGATGAGGCATTGCATCTCTAGGTCTAGAGAAAGCCACCTCTGCTACCTGGAAGGCTGATGGGCCCAGGGGAAACTCCTACCCCTCCCTCGGAGCTGAAGCATCCAGAGAAGAGACAGTGGAGTCTGTAGAACAGAGCGTGTGTTGTAACTTTAAGAATCATTTCAAAGTGAGGGCACGTGCAAACAAATAGAGAACATGTGCAGGCAACAGTGCCATTTTGAGAGAACAGCCAGAATGTTAACATGTATGAGTGTGGTAGTCAGTCTGTTTATAAGTATATTTACGTCTAAGTTACTAAGTCTCAATCCTGATGTGTCTGTCTATAATAAAGCTGCTTGAACCAAACTCAGAACTGTTTGTCTGTTTTATCCTGACCAGACAATTGACATGGTGTCAGAACAGGGATAGACAGTACAACCTCTTCAATCCATAAGGTGTAGAGTTAATGGTGAAGGTACATTAAACAGGCTGGGTGAAATAGTACTCAAACGATAAAAAAAAAAAAAAAAAGGCCAGAAACAAATTACAGGTAACCAACACTCGCATAAATGATTTATTTTGTAAAGAAAATGATACGGAGCATTTGCAAAGCACAAAATGTGTTATTAATCAAACGAAAGGCACAAAACATATTACTGATTAGGCAAAATATTTGCAACTACGATATCTGATAAAATTAACAAAAATACTTATAAATACCTTCAGAACTACTTCTGATTTGCATAACGAGCATGTTTAAAGTAAAATGAGCACAAGAAAAGTATAATTAGCATGACAAGAGGTCAAATGAGCATAATGAGTACAATACAAGGGCAAAATAAGCAAAATAAAAAAGGCATGGCGGCTGCAAGTTTTTTCTATAAACAACCATGTTTTCTGATATAAGCTACTATTTAACATTGACCAAGGCTATTCACAGCATAACTAGAGTTATTTGAAGTATCTCAGAGTGTGCAATGTGTTTGCAGTGTGTGCTTTATTACAGTACAATTATTTCAAAGAGATTAGAGTGCAAAGTGCAGTTATTTCACATAGTGCAGCCAGAATACAGTGATTTCAAAAAGTTTTTTGTGCTCTTTACATTTTATTCGCACAGTGCAGTAATTTCAAAGTGTTTTTTACACTATACAGAGTTATGTCACAAAGTACAGCCATTTCAAGAAGGTTCTTGTGCTGTGTATAGTTCATTTGCAAAGTGCAGCCATTTTGAAGTGTTTCTTACACTGATAAGGGGTGGTTTCACAAAGTACAGTGATTTCAAAGTGTTATTGTGCTATGGAAACATATTTTACAAAGTGCAGTTATTTTGAAAATTTTATTGTGCTGTTGAGCATAATAACAAGTTTCTGGCATGAGTTTTTGAAATATATATGTGTATGTTCAAACATAATTCCAAGAGTCTTTATTACTGTGTGTTGATATGGCAGAGGCATTTCGCAGACCCAGTCCACTTGTGTTTGATCATAACATTGCAGAGAACTGAAGAGTATTTGAGCAGGAAAATGATATTTACATACAAGCAACTTTTTCTGATAAAGACGCAGGTATAAGGGCATTTATTTTGCTTTATCTAGAGGGGTCAGAAGCCACTGAAAGATAGCATTCATTTGTATATGCACCAGCAGTATATGTAGGAGGAGAAAATCACCATATTGTTGTAAAAGCTGAATCAAAGGAGGACCCTGAGTGCTTGAAACGTAAATTTAGAGAAATGTGTAACCTCCAGATAAATGTTACATTGGACAGGCACTTATTTTATACAAGAGACCAAAAGCCAGGAGAAACTTTTGGTAGTTATATTACTGACTTGAGAAACAAGGCTAAAACATGCAAGTTTGGTGATTTGAAAGACGAGTTGATCAAAGACAGGGTTGTGTGTGGTGTTAATAATGCTGCTGTGAGAAAGATTTTGCTTTTCGAGACAATAATTTAAGACTAGGCAAAGCCACAAAGATTTGTCAAATACACAAACTTACAGAAAGGCACACAAACATGCTTGCAAGTGGTGAGAACATGGTTTCAGCCTCTAGAGCAAACGTAGACAGCATGCAGCACGTGGCTAACAGAAACAGGCCCAAGCATATGGTAGCTGCAGCCCATGCAGGACTACCAGGAAGAGCCTGTAACTTTCCAGCAAGTTCTAAGACTAGCTCTGTAAAACGGACATGCTCAGTGCAGCTCAGGGGTGAATCAGCAAAACACAAGTCAAGTCAAGTCTTATTGTTAACCATTGTTACTGTGATGCTAATCATGAGTCTAAAAGAGAGAAGTGCTTAGCATATGGCCAGCAATGCCACAAGTGTAAAAAAATGGAACCACTTTCAAAAGTTTTGTAAATCAAGCAAGCCTGATTCATTTATCAAGAAAGGTCACTCAAAAAAGCAAGTTGATCACATAGAAAGCTGCAACTCTACTTTTTATGTAGATGGTATATCAGTGGTTGGTGAAAAGGTTAATGCAGTGTACTGTCCTGATCAATGGTAAACTTACGAGGCTCAAACTAGACACTGGTTCAAAGTGCAATGTTATGTCAGCAGAAACATTTGCTACTGTAAGAGTGGTGAACAAATTAATTTGGCCAATTGTGCGAAATGGAGGTGATGAGATCCAAACAGAAGGCTCAGTACTGCTTTCATGCCATTCAGCTGGGAACAGTTTAACAGCTTGCAATTTTATGTAGTCAGAAGACCTGTGCAGTTATTATTAGGTCTCAGAGACAGTTTAAGAAAGAAACTGCTTTCTTTTACCAAAGAAGTCCATCATGTAAGCACATGTCCTATAATCAGTTTCACTGAAGCTATTTTCTCAGAGTATGCTGATGTTTTCGGAGACAAGCTAGACAAACTTCTAGTTGTGTACTCTATGGAATTAGACCCAGAGGTCAGTCCAGTGATCAGACCAGCGGGCAAAGTTCTGATAGCTAAGGAGGACAAACTCAAGGTAGACTGAGATAAAATGGTGCGGCAAGATGTGTTATGTCCAGTCACAAAGCCAAATGAATGTGTATCTTCCATGGCAGTTGCTCATAAGAAAAGCTCAGATGAAATCAGAATATGTATTGACACAAGAGATTTAAACAAAACATTAAAGAGGCCCCACCATCCTATGTCGCTACCCTAATGCCAAATGCCACTGTTTTTTCTGTTTTAGATTCAAAGAGTTCATTTTGACAAGTAATTCTTGATCGCAAATCTGCCCATTTGGTAGATACACATTTCTCAGAATGCCTTTTGGAATAAATTCTGCCAGTGAAGTCTTGCAAACGTTTTCAGGTTATCCGTGTGCTCTAACAGTGGATGATTTACTAGTTGGAGGTAATGGTAAAGCAGAGCATGACAGAAACCTCAAGAAAGTTCTGTACAGAGTACGTGAAGTGAATTTAAAGCTCAATACTCTGAAATGCAAATTCACGCTACCACAAGTCGCTTATGTAGGTAATTAATTTACCAGTACAGGTGTACAAACCAGACCCTTCCAAACAAACAGCCATTCTCAAAATGCCTGCTCCAGACAATGTCCAAGCATTACAGCATTTTCTTGGCATGGTTAACTATTTGGGCAAGTTTATACCAGACTTCAGTGAATTATCTGCACCCTTAAGAGAGCTGACATGCAAAACTGTTGCCTGGTCATGGTTGGAACAACACCAGAGAGCATTTGATGACCTTAAACAGAAAATTTCCATTCCAACTGCATTCAGATACTACGATGTCCACAAGCCAGTAATTCTTTCCTGTGATGCTTCAAAGTTCAGTCTTGGTGCAGTTATTCTTCTAGAGGGCAGACCAGTAGCTTATGCATCTAGAACTTTTACCTAAACTGAGATGTAGTATGCTCAGATTGAGAAAGAATTTTTGGCAATTGTGTTTGCACGTTCAAAGTTCCATGACTATATTTAGGGCTGAGCTATCCAGATCAAGATGGATCATCAAACGCTAGTCACTATTTTAAAGAATCCTGTGCACACAGCCCCAGCAAGAATACAAAGAATGATGCTCAGATTACAAAAGTGTAACTTCAAAATGGTCTATACGAAAGGCAGACTTCTTTATCTGTCTGATATCTTATCTAGATTGTCCAGAAAAAACACAGATAACCTTGACGCAGAGAATTTTGACTTCAATGTCATGGAGGTGTGTAATTTTTCTACCACAAGACTTGATGAGCTAAGAGATCATATAAAGACTGATCCAGTTTTGCAACAGCTCAACCACTTCATCATTGTTGGATGACTGTCAAATCAATCTTGTGTACCAACAGAAGTGCAACCATATTTTCCTTACAGAGATGAGATGTTGATGGAAGATGGTATAATTTTCAAAGATCCTAAATTTATTGTTCCTACTTCCTTACAACATGAGTACATCCAGATTTTGCATCGTGCTCAGCCAGGTTCTGCAGCTGCCAAAAGAAGGGCAAGAGGACTAATATTTTGGCCTTCTATGTCAAAAAACACTGATAAAGTGCTTTCATCTTGTTCAGTATGCAATAGTACTAAACCGCATTTGCAAAAAGAAACACTTCAGCTAAGCTAGATTCCTGAACTACCTTGGTCCACAGTAGCCACTGACATGTTCAAGTGGAATAATCAGAATTACTTAGTGTTGGTAAACTCTTATTCGAATTGACTCGAGATTGATTTGCTACCTAACCTAGCATCCAGTAATGTCATTACTAAGTTGAAATGTCATTTCTCAGTCCATAGTGGTACACACAAAGTTATTTCTGACAATGATGCCCAATTTGCCAGTCAATTATTTCAGAAAGCTGCAAAAGAGTGGGACTTTATCCATATTACTAGCAGTCGTGAATACCCACAGTCCAACGGCCTGGCTGAGCATGCAGTACAAAGTGCAAAACTATTACTAGAGCGGTCAAAGCATGACAATGCTGATGTTTTCTTGAATTTGCTTAATCTCAGAAATATACCCTGTGACAATTTACTTGGCTCACTGCTCGGACACTTCAACTAGGCAAATCAGAACAACCTTGCCTATCAGTTCCAGTTTGTTGGTGCCTAGTGCTAAAAACACCAGAGCAGTCAAAGCCCAACTATTTAAAAGTGTTCCTTTCAGAAGTCCAACTATGATAAAACAAGCAGATGTCTTTGTCCACTAAAAGAAGAAGAGATGGTGAGGACGCCAATGGAAAAAATTTGTCAAGTGAGAGGTACATGTGCCAAGCCGGGATCCTACTTAGTAGAATCTGAGGGTACAGAATACAGAAGGAATCGCAGGCATTTTCTTCCAGTGTCTGAATCAATATCGCAGTATTGTCCCTGTGATACTGACTCTAGATCTAAGAGCAACCCAGACAATGTTCCTGTTGAAAGACATGTCTCAGTACCTATTCCCACTCCTGATGATGTCCCTGAAGCTGAACATTCACTAAAGACAGTCCCTATTGCTAGACCCAGTTCTATTTTTTTATGTCACACGATCAGGTCATATTTCTAGACCTAATGTAAAATACACAACAACCTGGACATGATTGTTTTATTTGTATTTAGTTATGTATAACTGCATGCCAAAGGATCATTTCTGTACAACTGCATGTCAATGAATGTTGTCATGTCCAGTGTATGACTTATTTCTAAAAGAGGGAGGATGTGGAACAGACCATGTGTTGTAACTTTAAGAACCATTTCAAAGTGAGGGCACGTGGAGAGCACGTGCAGGCAGCAGTGCCATTTTGAGAGAACAGCCACAGTGTTAACGTGTATGAGTTTGGTAGTCAGTCTGTTTTAAAAGTTTATTTAAGTTTAAGTTACTAAGCCTCAATCCTGATGTGTTTGTATATAATAAAGCTGCTTGAACCGAACCCACAACTGTTCATCTGTTTTATCCTAACAGGACAAGCAACAGAGTCCACCCCAGATCCAAAGCCTCCAGACATAGCCGGGTCTGAGCTGTCGAATTCCGAGGCCCCAAGGGGAAGGGACTGCTCCGACCGGGTAGAACTGAAGCCAACCACCAGGAGCTGGTGCTGACATCTCAGATCTGAGACCCACTCCAATCCAAGGGTATCAGAGCAGAGCCGGCCTGCGAAACAGACTGACTCAAACAAAGACATATTCTCAGATCTGATGATGACTCTATCGGGAAAGTCTGATCCTGGGGTTCCGAAACAGTAGGTCAAATTGGAAGAGGAGCTTGTACCACAGGTGTTAATGCTTTCATGGATCCAGGGTGAGAAGGAAATGACAAAATCCCCATCTGTACCTGAGCTTTGAGAAAACATATCATAATCCTGTCAACTCTGAAAAGGAAAAGCTTCAAGAAGACCAAGAAGATACTGACGAATGCCTGGACATAGCTGGTGATGGTGTGACCAGAGAGGTCAGAGCAGGAGAAGTGATCTGCTCCAAACAGGGGTACAGCTCTGAGACCTCCGATCCAAAGTATTAGGATCCGAGAGACACCTGACCAGGGAAGAGGTACTCTGGATCAGTAAATTGTCTGCCAGATCCGAGGCTGCTATGGGATCCAAAGTGTTAGAATCCAAGGAAAATAAGATCCAAGGGACAGACTTGTCTGCTGTACTGGAGTCTGTCAGATCCAAAGAGGCTCTTGGATCCGAAGATGATTTAGTTATCGGATCTGACAATTTTTGGCCTTTTTCAGCCTGAGAAGATGCAGCCGCTGGAAAAGTTGAGAGGGCTCGTTTCTTGTGGTTTTTTGAGGCTGAAGGCTTGTAGGGGGTTGACCCCCAGAAGGAGACAACAGACCTCTCAATTTCCTCTGTCTGACAGAGCACAAGGGTTGAAGGCCTTGCAAATAACACAGCTGGTGTTCAAATGCCCTGGCCCAAGACAGCAGACACACCTCTTGTGGGCATCAGAATTTGGAATTTTGTGCTCACAAGAGGTGCATCTTTTACAACCTGTAGGCTTCTCTGACATTTTAGGGAAAAGGACTTCACTCTCACACAGAGGAAAAAAAAGGCAGGTTATCTGAGACACTCACACACTCTAAGGAGAGAAGACAGAATTTTTTTTTTTTATATATATATAGAAAAGCAGAACAGAAAAGGGAAAAAAGTGCCAACGGTATTATAAACTATAGAGGGTAGGAGAAGGGAGGAAAGAACCAGACCCTAACGCCAGCAGACTAACTTACTTGGGAAGGGAGGTAAAGGATAGCTAAACAAGTAAAGAAAAAAGAACTACAAGGTTTTTTTTTACAACAATTAAGAGAAACAAGATTAAAATACAGTAAAATAGCAACTCACATTTAAGAAAAATGCTCGAGACTAATCGACCACATCTGCTCTGGAAGGCAGCAAATGAGATCTGAGGAGTTAGGGAAGGTATCATGCATTATGGGGAAGGGAAGAGCTTGAGACTTGGATCCTAAATTCTTGTGAATGCAGACCCAATAGTGAGGAAAAATGTAAACAACCACATCAGATACATTGTTTTGTCAACCTTTTGAAGATAAACTTAAAAGGGTGTTCACTGAGAGGGTGTGGGAAGTCTGCTCCACCGTTTAGCAATAAGGAAGAATAAGGCTGAGTCACCAAACAAGTTTTTTTCTAGATTTTAGGAGCAGGGAAAGGGAAATCTTCCATAATATGGCAGATATTCTTTTATAGGCTATCCATAATAAAGATGGACAGAAGTTAGACTACAGTACTTAAATGTGGTGCAAAGCTAAAACAGCTAGTTTCTCTAAGATCAAATCACTTTAGGGTACTTAATGCTGGCATGGAAGATGATCTACAGATTCAAGATTCTCAAAAGAAGTAATTAGGATGCTTATTAAAATTATGTCTGGCAGAAGCTACAGTCCAACTAAATTCATTAATCAGAAATTAAT